>NW_022196913.1:107004379-107029326 GCF_008632895.1 Mastomys coucha | reverse complement strand
TTGTCTTTTTCGAGACAGAGTTTCTCTGGAACTCACCCTATAGACCAGGCTAGCCTCAAACTCAGAAATCTGCCTGCCTATGGCTCCCAAGTGCTGGGATTAAAGGCATGCGCCACCACTGCCCAGCGTGATCATCCATATTTTTTAACTTTAGCACAGTTTGTATTTGTGGGTTAACAGTAATTAGACTGCAAGTTTTGACAATTCACAAGTCTAAGCAAAAAAAAATCATACAGACTACCATTATTATTTTATTTTATTACTAATATTATTTTCTTAAGAAATAATGTCTTAATCTGCTTATTAGGTAATCTTCCTGAATTATAAAAAATGGACTTTTTTTATAAAAAATAAAAAAAAGTCACCCATGACAAAAGTACGTAACAGGTGCAGCAGGCAGAGCTCAACAGGAACATCTGAGTTCTGTCCTGATTATACCCAAACATCAGAGGCAGGTGCGTGCAACAGAAGACTGACTGGGAGAAGAACATGATATTAAAAGCTCATATTCATGTGCTCTTACAAACTTCACCAATAAACGTAAAGCAATGATGAGAGATAAAAAGAATGACACGTTTCTTTTTGAGAAGTAAGGGTTCCTATCCCACCGCCTGTGTTGAGAAATATAAATACAGAAGAAGTAAAGCTGCTTATACAGACGGTGTGATTGTGTAAACAGAGGTCCTAACAGACCTATCAAACAACTTAATAAAACTGGTAATATAGCAAAAGAAAGAAGAAATGGAAGATAAAGATAACAAACGGTGTGCTACAAACTCAGACAATAAATAGCTTAAAAATCCAATTTCTGATAGTGAATAATCATGAACATTCAGACAGGCACAGATGACATGTACCAGGAAGGTAAGCGATGCTGCTGAGAAGAAGCTAAGCATCTCCACAGAAACAGACAGCCATCCCACACCCAGACATGGCAGAGTAAGAGCTGGGAAGAGGGCACAGTACCCACAGCCACCGACAGACACAAGCCAAGTGCGGCCAGAGCACAGCAGGTCACTGTGTAGAGATCCGTGAATGAATTCGTAAATTTATATGGAATTGTAAAAGATCCAGAATACATAGGTAGTCTCGAAAAAGAAGGTCAAAACTGGAGCAATTTTAAATTCATGGCTCTCCATAAAAAGCTTCAGTAAACAAAACTGTGATCCTGGCACAAGGATCCATAAATACATCAATGGAACACAATGAAGCACTCATACATAAACCTCACTTCCTCAACCATTTGACTTCCATTAAAAGTGCTGAATGAATCCAAGGACAGAAAGCATCAAATCCCAATGGGAAAAGCAAAACCAAGGTTGACTTTTGCCTCATTCCGTCTTCTGTTGCTAAAACAGCATACTTCAACTGAGGTAACCTACAATGAGTGGAAGTTGACTGGCTAACCGCTCTGTAGGCTGAGCCATCTAAGAGCAGAGTACCAGAATTTCCAATTTTGAGGTTTCTGTTTTGTTTTGTTTTAATTAATCCACATTCCAAGCCTACCCAACCATCTTTGTGTGTGTACCTTCTCCCCTGCTAATTAAAAACTCTTGAAAACCAATTTGTACTGCTGAAATATTCTTGGGAGTGTGGCTTTGCACTGGAGAATGGTCACCTTATTGTTTTGAGGGACTTCATGCTTCTGTTCAACATGGCTGCCAACATCCTACACAGAGAGCAAGCACACTCGTTTAGGTTGCTCTTCCTCCTCATTTACTTCTTATTTTATTTCAGTATGTGTGTAAGTCAGATGTTCACAGGGCTCTGGGCAGTGATTAATGTCTGTTGTCTTCCTCAGTTGCTTTCCACTTAGTTTTTGAGACAGGATCTCTTCAAGAATCCATAACTCATTATTTTGGCTAGATTGGCTGACTTCCTGTATCTACCCAACCAACTTGATAAAGTTGCAAAGTGTGCCACTATGCCAGCCTTTACATGGGGGCTGGAGATCTGAACAAAGGCCTCATACTTAAGCACAAACACAGTATCCCTTGAGTCATCCGCCTTTTACAAGCAGCACCTCCATCAATGAGGCTCCCCTTCATGAACTGTCTAATTCTAGCACCTTCCAAAGGTCCTACCTCCAAATGTGGTTGACAGGAAAGTTGAGGGGTAAGTTTCCATCAGAGGGAATCCTGGAGGGCACATTTAACCTCTAACTTACAATTTACGAATCCCATTTGAGATGCACCACTACCCTTAATGTGAAAGCTAAAATGATAAGACATTCTTAGAAGAAAAGAAGAATGTATTTACAATTTATTAATGATTTTAATATTTTTGAGAATGATCAATATTTAAGTTTATTGAAGGATATAACTATAAAACAGAATATTTAAAAAATTAAAGACTCCTCAAAGTAAGATTCCACCAAAGTACAGTAAGCCAAAGACTGAGCTAAATACTTCCGAATGCAAGCTTTACAAAGGACTTGTACTTAGACCATGCTATAGTCCTCCCAGTCAGCCATCAACACACATGTAACCAAGACATAAGTGGGTCAAAAATGTTGTGACCTTTACAACAGCAGACACAAATATACAAATATACACGGTTACTCATCAGGGAAATGTAAGCTAACAACATAAGAAAAGACCAATATAATATGATGCGTAATAATAACAAAACCAGGAGAGTGGGACATACTACAGAAGAGATGTAGCACTGGCAGACCCAATCCAAACACTGGACACATGAGGGTGTGCAATCACTTTGGGGGAAAAGAGGAAAAAAAAGAACAGGAATTCTTTGAAAAATTGAACATAGCTTAATTTTAATACTTGGCATTTGACCAATGAGACTACCTGTCACAAAATGTAACAAAGCACTCATACAATGTCATGTAGAACACCTAACTGGAAACCACCTGAACTAGCTCTGGGACACTGGGTGGCGAAGACTGCAATACAGAGAAATGAACAATGGTATAGAGACAGCATTGTCTGCCTAAACCACAGACAGACACCTGGAACGGGGGTTTCTCTAGCACCCACATGCACACACCCAATGTTGTTCTATGCATCTCACATAAACAATTTCAGTTCTGAGCCACTCATTTTAAACGAGGAAACCTTAGAGAAAGGCAGGCTATGCACATGGCTAGTATGATATAAATATATTTCTTGTGACTCTACAATTTATTCTGTAGTCAAACAAAAGATTCAAATCACTCCATTCACCAAAAAAGTTTTAATTAGCTTCAAGTGTGTGAAGGCCAGAGCCCCTAACTCCAGCGTCTGCTCCCGAGCTCAGGGGAACGGCAATGCACTGCTCGCACCTTACCTTGGGAAACTGCTTTACAGGGATCAGCACTTTCTGTCCCAGCTTCATGTTCTTGTTTATCACCACATCAATGTACTTCTCGTCATCCTTGCCTTCTCCCTTTTGAAACTTTTCTATTTCTGTGGAGGCAAAAAGATATTCATGAAGCATGTGACTCAGAACTGCAGGTGTGGAGGCAGGCTAGCTCTATTGTGGAAGGAACTCAAATGAAGACTGTTAATGCTAATGCATGTTTTTTTCTAGTAATGACAGACCTATTTTACCAAGGAAATCTTCATAAATGAAAAATGCACAAAGTATGGCTCTCAAGGCAGCCCTCAGCTAACGAAGGTAAAGTAGACAACCACAAATTAAATCATCATCATCATCATCATCATCATCATCATCATCATCATCACCACCACCACCACCATCACTATCACCATCATCATCACCATCACTATCATCTCCCCTGTCCTAGTCTCAATACAGCATTACACAGCACCAGTATGCTACCTACTCACTGCTCTTGCCTGGCGTTCTACAGCTCGTCCTATCAAGAATTGGCTCCAAGACACTTATCTGAAGAGCAGGGGGACAGGAGAGACGTTAGAAGGAGGAAATAATGTAATAATGTAATTATGTTTTTATTTCAATTTTTTGTAATCTTTAAAAATCGGCTCTAAGTTGGCTTGACAAACATAGATGGCCGGCTGTCAGTGGGCTCCCAGCTGCAGTCCACCTCCTCACATAGCACCCTCCACTGTAAGTTAACACAGTGTCTGCGGCAATGCACCCCATTTGCCTGTGATGCCAGAATGATCTCATCCTTTTTCAAGGTTCATCTGAAACTCACTGATTCTCCTTCCTCGGGGAAGTAACAGGAACAAGAAAATTAATCCCTCCTGGCTTGGCCCTCACAGAGCACGTAAAGAGACAACTCTATTACTGTAAGTAGGAAAACCGGAGGTAGCATCTCTCACCAGAGCCCCAGTTTCCCTCCTGTAAAGCCTACTTCTATAAACATCTCCTGCCTGCCACCTGCCACCTGTAAGTTTCAGAAACTGGACATCACATGTATTTCTAGTCGTTTGCGTACTGTCAACAGTACTTGCTGTGTACAAGAGGCACAGTCTGGCGCTTTCACAAGCAGGTATTATGGGCTCTCTCCATAGCAAGTACAAGACACGAGGCCAAGAGAAACAAAGAACCAGCGGTCACCTGAGTGTACAGATGGGGACCTCATATATCATTGTGCTTGTTTAATGCACACACACACACACACACACACACACACACACACACACACACACACTGTCTATGTCTCTCTCTCTCTGTCCTGAGGAGGACGTAGGTGCAGGTCTTGCTCTAACTCTACCTTGACAGGATCACTGAGCATCTGCTGAGAGTAGAGGTCTGATAGTGTCAAGAAATACAACAGAAACAAGACAGGTGGTGGAGGAAAACAGAGAAGGGAAGACTCTGAAAGGTGGGAAACATTCAGCATTTTACATAATTAAATCCAAATTTGGAAAATTTCAGGATCAATGGCATAATAAGAGTGTGATTAATTAATTTTAGTCTTCAGTAACAAGCACTGAGACCTTTGGGGTGACCTAGGAGAAGGGTATATGGAAACGTAGTGTGCAACCCAATCAAAATGTAATTGGAGGAAAGAGTAGAGCAGGTAACCTATGAAGGAGGAGGGTGCCATAGCAGGGGTCAAAGGTATAAGTATAAAAGGGCTGGGGGAGAAGAGGAGATGGGTTAAAACCAAGACTAAGGTTGTATGAAAAAAATCTATGGAAACTACTAGAAGGTAGGACAATTTCAAAATGTGCTTTTTTTTGTTTGCTTTTTAAGTAGAAATTCAATCCAGAAAACATAGCTATTAAAAACTGCAGTGCCAGGCACAGGATGCCTCCCCAGAGGTCTCCAAAAGAACACAGGCTACACCATTGCTCTTGGTACCCACCATAACCACAGAGCTGCTGAAGACACCACCCATGTTGGTCAAGGACGTAAATCAACTGAAACCCTATGAAGGATCGTCCTCCCTACTGCCAAGCTCTCGTTAGGCTGCTGGGAGAGAAAAGACATCAATGGTCTTACCCAGCAATGGACCTCGCAGGCTGCAGTACCAACCAGCCAGGAAGATATGTGTCACCTGTGCAGAAGGGGAGTGACTGTCATAGAATAGTCATCTGCTCTCTGGCTTCTTCTGCTCAACAGGAGGGAACTTTATGCCTGGTATGGTTTTATAATCCTTGTCTAAAGGGAGGGGACTTGGGAGGATGGTAACACATCCTAGGGTAAAACCTGCTGTCGGTTTTCTAAATGGCCATGCAGTCAACCTTCCTTTTAAATAGGCCCTAGCTGCTTTCTTTTTTTAATTGGGCAGCACAGGATTGACATAGGAGACTGAATATTCAGCTAAAAGCAGGCCTTGTTTATTAAACACCACCCCCACTCTCCATGACTCTTAGAAGATGAGGCAGAAAGCCTGGAAGAAGCAAGCCGGAAAGAAGTGCTGTGAAATGCAGTCCCCTGGACACGACACGGCTATTGCACTCATGAGCTCGAAGCAGCTGCAGTTACTGTACAGAACAAGCCAGAGTTCAATATGAATGGGGGGAGGAGCACATAAGACCTGCTTCCTAATGGAGAAGCCAGCTGCAGTTTATAGAAGCTGGAGAAGGGAGAATCATTCTTGGGGTGTGACCTCTGGTAGGCTGACCACGCCAGTGCATGTCCCACGCCCATGCACTTACAGGCAACATTAATTGGACTTAGAAGATTATTTTTTAAAAAGAGAAAAAAGGGTCATAGAGTTGGGAGGGACATGTTGGGAACCTGGGGGAACTGGAGGAGGATATGATCACAATTGTATATATGGTTAAAGATATCAAAGTAAAAAATTAAAAAACAAAACAGCAATAAGTCTCAAGTCAGTTGCTTCACTGAGTATAAGACTTCAGCTTTAGTTAATAAAAGAAAATAAATCCCATCTTTTATTAGCTATGTAGTAATTCAAAATAATCTTTGACACAGAAGTCAGCAGATGAGGTAAACTACAATTTCCTTTAAAACAACTGGATCTTTCCCCATTTTTCTTCCTATGTTTGTGAGTAGTACGGATGCATGTATGTATGTATGTATGTATGTATGCTTCTGCGTGAGTACAAGCATAGGTGTGGGCGGGTGTACATGCTCATGTGTTTGAAAGCACTCGTGGAGGTTAAGTTAGTATAGGAAATCATCCTAAATAGCCTGCTCCCCTCCATGACTTAGTCACTGAAGCAAGGTGTCTCAATCAAACCCAGAACTCACTGATATTGCTAGTCTTGCTTAGCCAGGCTGCTCTGGGATCCCACCTCTGCCTCTGTGGCTGGAACTAACGTGGGCTGCTAACACCTACCTAGCATTTACACAAGTTTCTGGAGATTGAACTCTGGCCCTCACATTTACATGGCAATCACTTTACTGAACTATCTCATCTCTGCAGGCCAGCATCTACAGGTTTTATTATATGTATGATGGGTGATTATGAGTCATCTGATGTTTTCAAGAGATCCTGTAAAATACGATGTGTGTGTGTGTGTGTGTGTGTGTGTGTGTGTGTGTGAACTATCACAGACATCAGCTATCTTATTATTTGTATTATGCACTCACTGTGACTATGCATACATGATCTCCCTGCAGTAAATACGAAAATGGTAACCAGTGTAACTTGCTGACAAGGAGGGGAAGTGAATAGTTTTCGAATTTTTTTAATTATATGACTATTATTATCAATTAAGGTATAAAATTTAAGTTTCAGAAAATTGGTTTAAAGACTTTTTTTTTATAAATAAATTTTGGCCACACAGAAGTTTTACACATTGGCTCGGAGTGTAAAAGTTGTGCTCTCTTAAGACACAGCTCACTTGGTCCTTTCCTGACCTTTTTCACTGAAACTATGATGGGCCATTCACCTGCAGTACATCTCAGTTAAATACACATTGCAAACTACATGCAAAATCCTCTGAGAATCAGTAGTATTCACTGAGCTACAGTCACCTGAACCGAGAACACTAACTAGCATGTATCTAAAGTCTATTTAGTTCTGAGATGTACTATGCACCAGGACAGAATCTAGAAAGCGAGGCAAAGAGACAAACGTAATATGATGCACAAAATGCTACACAATGGGGTTAGTTAACAGCTTTGGAATATACAAGATTACTTAAAAAGCTGCAAAATCCAAGCCCAATACTTAAAAGATTTGGGACAGGAACTACAGTCAAATGAATGTGGATTTCTAAGCAAGGGGAGGAGGCCTTGAAAAACACTTCTGCAGGACCGCTCATCTACACAGTGAGAACCCTAAGGTCTCATAGCATCTCTTTTAATGTCCCAAAATCTTGCCATCACAGAGGCAATAAAGAGATGCTAGATCTTGTTGGTTGGCCCCAGGGAAGGATGGACAGATGAAAGTGGGGAGGTAGGGCCCTTTGTTCCATGCAGAAGGGAAAGGAGGGCAAACGCATGCCAAGGCAGACAGGCTTCTCACGTCCAGATGAAATGGTGACAGTTCAGTAACAGACAGGGGGTTGCACTAAGAATCTGCTGAGGCAGCAGAAGCATCTCAGAGAAGAGAGAATTGGGCAGTGCATACAAAGTGGAACACAGACAGGTTGAGCGATACAGTGGATAAAGACATGGAAAAGGGATAAGCTAACTCTTGGAATGAGTAGCAAATGGGATCTGACTTTGGTTCATTTAAGAGTGGACAGAGGACTGAGGGGAGAGCTGCCAATGAGGTAACTGCCATATTCAGAGAAGCACAGAACCTAATGCTGAATATACTGTTGAAATCACCTCTCGGGGATACCTCCATACTCTGCCTCCCCTCCATCCTGCTCTGTGGTGTACCACCAGGACCACTCGCTGAGTCAGCCTGTTTCCTGTACTACAACACATTGGAGTACTGTGTGTCTACCCTTGTTTTCTATAATGAAACTCTATGCACTATGGCTAACAGAAATTCCACTTTCTGTAAGGCAACCTTCAAGTCCCTGCACATTGTTCTTTCGTGATTCCTCAGCTGTCACCTCTTGTATTTGAAGTCTGCCTTAGCCTGCAGACTATTCCCCAGTACTTCCTCATGCCTACTCTTCCGCAGTGCCTTGCAGGTGACTTGCAAAGAATGGAGAGAGGACACAACATCTAAGCATCACCTGCACCTATGTACTGCGCCTCAGCAGCTTGTTCCCACTCCATCCCCACATCTGAGAGGGGTGTTTGTCACAATCTGCTATAATAATTTCAGAACTCAGAAATACAGGCCTCCCCTGTATCAACAAAGGTCATTCTCATGCTTTTATTGACAGAAGAATGAACCAAATGAATCTTGTCTCCTCTCTCTCTCTCTCTCTCTCTCTCTCTCTCTCTCTCTCTCTCTCTCTCTCTCTCTCTCTCTCTCTCTCTCTGTGTGTGTGTGTGTGTGTGTGTGTATGAGAGCCTGGGTTAGAAACTGTTGTTATAAGATAGCATGGGAAGGCAAGTATTAAGGAGGCCATGAGTTCCTGGGCTGAGAGCATTCAGAACTTACACTTTCATACAAAATCCATTAGCTTGAAGCTCTCACACTACAACTTGGCCTTCCTGGAGCTACTTTCTTGTTAAGTAACTGACCTTCAAAATGGGACTCCAGAAAGAAACAGATAAATTAGAGTCATCTGAATGGTTTTTAAAGGGCTAGCCACAAAAGCAGAAGAGATGACTCAGTATTTAAGAGCATTTGCTGTTCTTGTGGGGAACCTGGGTTGGGTTCTCAGCTCCTGCAAGGTAGCTCACATCCATTCATTATTTCAAGTTCAGAGGGAACTCCCACCCTCTTCAGGCATCTATGGGGCACTGGGCGTACACTCAGTGCACTTAGACACATACATGCAAAACACCCAAACACATAAACTCAAGCTAAATCTTTTCAAAAATTCCAACAAAGGTATGGATAAACATAGAACTAAAAAATAATTTTAATAAAGGGATCGGATTAAGAAGGAAGAGGAATGAGGGTGCAAGGGCAGGGAAGGGTCAGAGAAAGACTTGGAACTGAGGGAGACAGGAACAGAGACAGGGTAGGGGACACGAGAAGAGATACTATGAGTGAAGCATCAGAGAGAAGCTTCCACAGAGACTGGCAGTCCAACTCAGGCACACCACAGGGAGAAGAACAGAGAAATCAAACACTCAGATGTCCTTCTCCCTACTGCCCATCTTACACTGGTGGTTATGGAAAACGTATGGTTATGAGCATGACAAGACCCCAGAGGACACACCCGCCTCTGAGGGACAGAGTGGCAGGGAAGACAGAATGCAGCAGACATGTAAGAAAGGACTCTGGAAAGAGTCTGGTGGCTCCTAACAAAGCCCCATTTGGGCTCAGTATACACAGTGCCACACAGCAAAGACAAGAGGAAACCATGAAGTGGTGAGTGCCATTTGAGCAATGGCAACTTGATTATTATGACTTTGGGGACAATGGTTCATCATGCATGCGTCTGTGGGTTCTCTTTCCATTCTAGAAACTTTTCATCTCCTACATCACTTTACAGAGGAGGATCCCCATGCTTAGAGAGCCTGTCAAAAACAGGCTAATGAAGGGGAAATCAGGAATCCAATGCAGATGACCTAGCCGTGGAGGCAAAGCCTTTTCTTTTTCTCTTTAATTTAAAGAACACACATGGGTTTTATCCACTTAAGCATTCCACTTGTGAGTGTGCAGCTCAATCTTGTGAAGTACATTCTCACTGTTACAGAACACATAAATTTTCCCTCCTCTGGCAAAGATGAAACACTACACCTGTCTAACAACAATTCCCTGTAGGCCCTTTTCCTCTATTGTCTCACTAGTGTGCGAACACATAGGAGCATCCTGTTGTGATTTGTGTGTGCCATGCACTACAATGTCCTCAATATTCACCCTTGCTGTAATGTGACATACGTCCATCTTTACTTGACTGGTCTGTTTCTGCCATATCTCAAGAGCCATAGGCCCCTAGACCTTAGCAGAACCTATGGTGTCTGAGAAGCATCATTGAGTCCTTGAAACCCAGAATGCCGACTAGAACACCTGACAAAACAGGAAGACAAGCTCAGTCAAATGGTTCCCGGAAAGTCCCTAGTGTAAAAGACCCTAAATGTACAAACCCTGTCCTTTGGCTTCTGTAGTTCTGCTGCTGGAAAACTACACTGCAACAACCAGGATGCACTTTTTGTGAATAAAAGACAGAGCAGTGAGGCCCAGGGCTACACACTTTAGGCAAGCTCCCCACACAGCCAAGAGCCTGCAATACACATGTCCTATTAGGCTTTATGAGTAGCTGTGTGTTCTCTAGTGCACTTACCTCACAACATCAGCTACTGTCAACAACTAACAATCTCTTTCTCATTTGAAATGAGATGAACAGTGTTCTCAGAGCTGTAACCTCCAAGTGTCCCCAGGCCCTGTGAACACAGACACATCTGCTTCTCCTCCTTTCCTGTGCCTTTCCTGTGCCGCAATGAGGTTTCTCTGTGAGGAGTCCTGTCTCCCTGTCAGGAGAAGCTTGGAATGACAAAACCTCAATGACAGTGACTGCCTGTGAGGTTTCCAAGTGGAGCTAAAGAAATTCGGTGTGCCGTCAAGAATTGATCAAGACCCAAGCCCAAATGAAAAGGCAAAGAAAGATTCCTCAACTGGCAAAGTACCCTACAGAATGAAGTGAAGACAAGAAATGTAACAGAAGCAGCCATGGCACTAAAAGAGGTAGGGACATACAGTCATACGCATGCCAAAGGTGGAAGGGATTCACTCGGAAAGGACTTGCTGCTCTGTGTGGTTCACCCACAATGGAACGGAACAATGTTGCCATTTTAAGGAAAAGCAAAAATCAATCCTGCGGCTCAGCAGCCACAACAGAAAGAGTGATGGCAAACAGGAACCATCTCTGAACTCCAAACCCCTCGAATCCAATGCTGAGTGTTAAATTCATACCTAGGGATTGATGACCTGTGGTGGCTCTTCTTGGTTGTCAGTTGGACCTTGATAAAACACCTAAGAGGTTTTTGTTTGCCTTTTTCATTCCTATTGTAAACCTTTCCCCAGTCTTTCTCCAAAGTGACCTATGTCCTTACAAGGGTAACTAACTCAGTGAAGGGAACAATCAGACTTGCTGGGGTCTACTGGATACCGGTCTGGAATCGATGCTGATTCTGGTGACCAGGTGACAGGTTGACTACACTGAACCATTTTTTTTCATGGAAAGTATTAATACTTTGTTCTTACTGGAGTAGACACTTACTCTGGTTATGGGTTTGTCTTTCCTGCACGTAATGCTTCTGCCCAAACGACTATCTGTGGACTTACAGAATGCCTTAACCACCATCATGGTATTCCACACAGAATTGCTTTTTACCAAGGAACTTCACAGCCACAGTAGTGCAACAATGAGCCCACAATCGTGGAATCCACTGGTATTTCTATGACACTCAGCATCCTGAAACAGCAGGCCTAATAGAAAGATGGAATGGCCTTTTGAAGACACAGGTATGGCACCAGTTAGATGCCAGCAGCCTGAAGGGCTGTCAGGGTTCTTCAGATGGTGATATATGGCATGTTATGGTTTCTCACATACCTAGCATCTGTGGGTCCAGGAATCAAGGGGTAGAAAAGCAAAGAGTTCCACTCACTGTCTCACCCCTAGCAGCCCACTAGGAAAATGCTTGTGTACTGTTCCATCCACCCTAAGTTCTGTTGGCCTAGAATGTATGGTTCCAGAGGAAGGGGCACTCCTGTCAGGAGCCACAACAAATATTCCAATGAATTGGAAGCTGAGACATCTCCCTGGTCACTTTGGGCTTCCGATGTCCCTAAATCAACAGACTAAGAAAGGAATAACAGTGTTAGGAGGGGTGATAAATCTAGACTATTTCTAAGGGGAAATTGGATTGTTTCTCCACAACAGAGGTAAGAACAGTTATTTCTAGAGTACAGGAGATCCTTTAGAGCATCTCTTAGTACTACCTATGTCCTGTGATTAAAGTCAATGGGAAACCACAGGAGCCTAAACCAGGAAACATAACAAAGGGCACAGACCCATCAGAAAGGAAGGTATGGGCCACTCCTCCAGGAAAAGAACCAAGACCTGCTGAGGTACTTGCTAATGGTGGAGGAAATACAGCATGTGTACAAGAGAAAAGTAGCTATAAATACCAGCTAAGCCATGTGATCAATTGCAGAAATGAAGATAACTGATGAATGCTTGTGTCTTATGTTTTCAAAAATGTGTTTGCACAGATATTTGTATTCCCTTGATTTCTCTATTATGTAATGTAACATCAATTAAGAGAACATTGTTATCATATTTTACATTTGCAGATACTAAAAAAGAATGCATCTCAAGCGACATCACTACCTATTATAAAAATGTATAATATGTTTGAGGTTGTACCTTGTACGAAGGATAGTTATGTTAGTTGTAACTATGGCCTAGTTAAAAATTGAATGAATATGTTTGTACGTGGGTCTTTTGTATCATGTCAGGAATAATTATGACCTGGTTATTGGATTTTTTTTTTTTTTTTAGTAATTAAACGTGGTATAAAGAGAAGTAAATTTGTGTCAAGTTGAAATGGGGTGGACTTGTGGTAGCTATTCTTGGTTGTCAACTTGACTACATCTGTAATTAACTAAAACCTGGGGGCTGGGCACAGCTGTGAGGGTGTTTTGTTGTTGTTGTTTTCTGTTTTTCTTAATTAAATGATTTAAAGTAGGAAAACCACTTTAATCTAGATTTTCTAAAGTAGGAAGATTCGCCTTTAACTCAATTGAAGTAGAAAGATCCACCTTTAACCAGGGCTATACCTTGAGCTAGCAGCCTATAAAAAGTACATGGAAGAAGGAAGCTTTTGTGCTTTGCCTGCTTGCTCTTGATCTCACTGTAAAGTCCATTCCTTCACTGGTATTCGGGCCTATTTCTTCTGGATTCCAGAGTATACCGAAGACCAGCTGAGACCTCCAGCTTTGTGGACTGAGCAACACGCATGGGAGATAGATATAGATATAGATAGAGATAGAGATAGACATATAGATATAGATAGAGATAGAGATAGAGGTATAGGTATAGGTATAGGTATAGGTATAGATATAGATATATAGATATATATGGAATTTATTATATATGGGATTATATTAGATTCATTCTATAAGTTCTGTTCTTCTAGAGAACCCTGATGTATACACAAACTCTCCAAGAAGAAACTGAAACACAATTCCTCGAAAGAGCTTAGGAAATAATTCAGCACATTCACCAGCATATGGCATGCAGGGTTACTACCCCTGTGTCACTGATTAACCATCAGGAAAGGGAAGAAAAACTGAGACCACAGCACCTATCCTACAGGCTCAACATGTCATTTCGGAATGACAGACAAAGCACTTCAGAAGTTATGACAGTAACTTCACACAGGCAACTTCAACATAAGTAGTTCACATTTGCTAAATAAAGTAGCCACTGAGACAGGAAATTCTTGGAAAATAGCATTTTTTTTCCTAGTTTAACTTTGCAGTTCTTGAAAAAACACAGCTCTGTATCAACTCTTATGTTAAACATTCCTGATCCTAGGTCTGTGGACGATGTGTCACTGTACTCCATGTTCACAGTCTTCTGCTCCACCCAAAAATGGTGCCTATGGAAGACAGACAACTCCATTCCTTTACCTTTCCAGTGTTCCAGCCCCTAGCACAGTGTGATGGTTTGTATATGCTTGGCCCAGGCCTACTAGGAATGTAGCTTTGTTAGAGCAGGCATGGTCTTGTTGGGAGAATGTGTCACTGTGGCCATGGGGTTTAAGATCCTTGCCCCAGCTACCTGAAAGCCAGTCTTCTACTATTTGAACTCTCAGCTCATCCTGCCTGGGTGCTGCCATGCTCCTATCTTGATGATAATAGACTGAACCTCTGAACCTATAAGCCAGCCCCAATTAAATATTGTCCTTATAAGAGTTGCCTTGGTCATGGTGTCTCTTCCCAGAAGTAAAATACAAGCTAAAACACCCAGGAAGGGTTCCTTGCATGGTTTCTACATGGCTGAACAGATTTTAAAATAGATTAGAATGAGCTAAGCACGTGTATAAGGAGGTGGTAGCCCCTGATGAAATGTTCCTCTAAATGTCATGACTTAGTAGTTTTATTAAAGGTATTGTGTTAAGAATTCCAAGACCTATGAAAGAACAATACAGATTAGCCAGCACCACAAAGAACTGAAGTGAAACTAACTGAGCCTTTGCTAAAGCAGATCAACCTACACAAAGAAGAACAGTGTGAAACCCAGCCTTTCCAATCACCCTAACCAATGCTTTTAACCAAAACGTTAATCAAAAAATCTATACTAAAATGAGGAATTCATGTAAGGAGAATGAAGTGTGAGTCTGACACTCAGAGAGCCAGTTTAAAGTAAGTGTACAGTGCAGGTGGGATTTAAGAGTGATCTTAAAAGACCCACAGACAGCATCCCCACCCACCAGAAATCCTATTCGACAGATGACTACAATGCGGTTGCACCTGCAGCTCTGAAAAGAAAATTTTAACTTCCAACTCCATAAATGTTTTCATTACAAATAATTTTAATTAAGTAATACAGGCCTAAAGGAACACGACTTGCATCCAAACCAGGCTTGAATATGTTAAAAACTTCCATTGACTCACTCAGCTCATAATCCTGCAAGTAGTGTTCCAATATAAGAAAGAGATGACATGGCAGAGTAGACACCTGTCCCTGCCTGGTAAGAATGCAGAAGCTCATGATAAACACACATAAACACACTGTTCATAGAGGGAAGAGTGGCACTCTAAGTAGTAAGTACTCTTGGAAACATTAATATTCATAAATCGGAAGAAATATTTTTAGAGAAAACACATAAGGTTAAAACCTACACGTAAGGAAACGACAGTCACATTGATCTAAGGGATAAGAGAATGAAATTATAAATTGCATATCTTATGGGTAATTTAAAAAGCCAAGTACACTACTGGGCACTAAGATGTATTCATAGAATACTTCCCAGGCAGGTAACTCCTGAGACAATGCCAAAATAGGAAGAATCAGCTGTTAGTGCACAGTAGAGAGTGCCTAAGATACCCTGCACATCCCAGGCCTGCGACCCCGCTGCCGGGCTGTCTACACCTAACCCCATTCACTTCTTCCTTCGTCGGAATTACTGTTCACCAGTGGATTTGCTATGAGTACAAAGAAAAGGTACTGTGGATTATTATTACATTTGGGGACACTCACCATGGCATTGTGCAGGTGTGGCAAGGAGGTAGAGATTGAGACTGAAACATCAAGATTAGTGTATCAAAAACAGCCTCAGCTTCATCTAAGGAACAGAGCAAAATGGGACAGGGCTTACTGGTCTCCTAACTGGTATTTTTGAGGTCCTTTCCTCGGCTCACTAAAGAATCCCCATTCTGTGTGCTCTGGCTGGTCTGAAATGCCATATATAGCCCAGGCTAGCCTTGAACTCACAGCTGCTTTCTCTGTATCTGTGGCACAGGGACTAAAAGAGTGTCACCTCACTCTTCCTTAATAAGCTGTCTCTGTACTGCCAGCCAGTCACGTGTCCCTGGGGCAATTCTTTGCCCTAGGACGAGAGAAGCCTAGCACTGAGAGCTCTCTGAACACAGATCCCAGGCCAGGCACTGCCAATCTTGCTTTCTGTGACACTCTGGGCTTCCTAGCTGTTTCTCTGACCACCAGGCCCAATGTAAAAGGCATGTTTTCCCTCCATCTCCTTTTTTCTGGTGGGGTTTTCAACTTGTCTGTCCTGTTTGTGATTGCACCCCAAACCCTGTACATTAATGAAACTGCCCTTGGGCTTTCCATAGATATAACCATAACTCCAGCAGCATTAGAGGCATCATCACACCTATTAGTAAACGATTCACATATAAGAAACTGTTCATAATATCTAATCTGTGATTTACTAATTCCATTAGAAGAAGAGGAACAACAACAACAAGGAGCCAGCCTTAGCCTTACTTAAGATGACGCTACCTCCCTGGGCTCCTACATGAGACAAGCTGAGCTCTGAGAGCACCATCACTGGAAAAGCACACATACACTGCTCCAACGGGAGAGCCAACACATGCCATTAGGAGCCTGCCCAAGTCAATCAAACACCCTCTGTGCTTCCTCAGACACACCAGCAAGCTCAGCTCTGGGCTCCTGCTGCCTAATGGCCTCAGTGTCTGAGGATACTGAAGGAGCTGGGGTGTATTCCCTGAGTCATCTACATGACACAGTTTGTGTGCTTTTCATATTCATCTGCTATTGGACAGCTGACTCCAAATCTTGACTACTGTATATAGTGCTAGGAGAAACATCAAGGTAGACATCTCTTTTGCTTGCTGCCTGTACTTCTGTCATATAGATGTGGGGCTCAATGGCAGCCCTAGTTTTAGTTCAGATCTCTACACGCTTTTCATTCACATTTCCCCCAAGATTGTGAACGGTTTCTACACCACTGCCAGCACTTGTCTTGGCATTGTTTGTATTGTCTCCTTAATTTCTTCTTAATTATAGTTATTTACACATATATACACGCATACACACACATACACACACACACACATTACAGTAAAGAAAAATACAGATGCACTTGTTCACTGCACCAATGAAATCTAAGTTTCCTTCAGAAGTTACCATGTTCCGGCCCTCAAACTCTAAGTTTTTAATAAAAATGGTGGTTGCAATTTTGAAACAATAATGGCTAAACAGTGATGATAGATGAGGTGGACCCTAACATTAGTAGAAGGAATGTAACAAGTTCAGCAATTACTGCATTCCAGACAATCCAGGTTTTCTTGTAGTCCTTACAAACTGCTGGGAACAGAAACTAAGCCTTCCCTGCTCCTCAAACAGAAAACAGCAGAGCTTATGTCTGCCTGTAGCATTGTCTGAATCAGAATCCTGCTGTTTCACGAAATACCACCCTGCAAATATGATGGTTCTGAGACAAAATCTTCCACGAAGTAAGCAAACAAAATAGACTTAGACTAAGTTTATTGCCCAGCAAAAAGGACACTGTACACATGAAGAGGGATGCATGACCAGGCTTCTGGTCACATGCAATGTTATTGGTACTAATGTTGACACACTGCATGTCCAACAGTAACAAAAGGAAGGTCTAAAATTAGTATTTGTTGAATGAATCAGTAGTAGGGATTGACTCAGTGATTTAAAGAACCACCAAAAAGGACAAGGAGAAAGATGGAGCTACTCGACAAGGACAACAAAGCCAAAGCTTGTCACCTGATGAACACAACAATCCCGCCCTTGACTGCTCCAAAGACTACCTCCAGTATAACCCAAAGCACTTGTCAGTCAGGAAACCCACAGGCTGTGTTTGGTTAATTCCAGCTAGTAAGGATTTCAGTCAATAACTTACAGGAGAAAGCAAGAATTACCATTA
The DNA here is from genome assembly GCF_008632895.1 of Mastomys coucha. NCBI lineage: Eukaryota > Metazoa > Chordata > Mammalia > Rodentia > Muridae > Mastomys > Mastomys coucha. The sequence goes on along the minus strand of NW_022196913.1, from coordinate 107,011,566 downwards.
AAGTCTGAGAAAAAAGAAAATCTACCTTTTAGTTGTACCTCGGGGTTAAAGCACATTTCTCACTTTTAATTGCAAACACCATTAAGTGCTCTGCAAAGGACCAGCTATCTTAAACAATTATCAGGCTCCGAGGTCACCAATTAGAACCCTGCAAGGATTTGAATTAAAAAAAGTTTTATGATTAGGTGGAGTAATGATCCACGAAAGAGATTAGTTCTGTTCAGACCACACTCATTATAAAACCCATTTCCTTTGTGTGAAGATTCAATGTCTTTCTCATTTATCCCGCTGGCATTATCACATGTGGAGATAGAAATATGACTGTACTAATAACATTCTATAACAACCATATCGCACAAGCATTTTATTCTCTATTACTTTTGTATCTAATAAGATTACAAATGAGTATTTTTCTATTGGCTAGATGGACAATAATACATACAGTGGCTGAATTCAAAATAAAATCTGAGTAGAATTTATCATCTAGTTACCACACACGGTTAGGTCAGGGCTATAATCTGTCCTCCTCACAGGCAAGGGAAAAGGCAAATAAACGTTCAGAGAGAAGCCGAAGGGACTAAGTGCCGCTTTCTGTATGTTATGATCTGGAGAGGGCACTTTTATTTAAAACTGAATTCGAGAAATAAATATAATGATCCACAGCTACAACTAGATTCCAAAGGAAACATCCAATGACAGCCAAAAGGCACCAAGGAACCTTTAAGAGATACCACACACACACATACATACAACACACACACACACACACACACATACATCCTTCCAACACATCTTAATGCTATGACAAAACATACACTGTTGTCAAATACACATCATGCCCACTAATCTTAGCCACCTGAAAATTACCAAAGGGATATAAAATATTTAATAGCAAAATACAACTGCAGTGTAAATGTATGTTCTGTCCCTCAGATTTGATTTAATAAGCACAACAGAAAGTTACCATACTTATAAAAAAATCAATTATCATATACTTTAACAGTCGCAGCTTCAGAGAACACAATCCATCTTGCTACAGATGTATACAACTGTTGAAAATGAGCAATTCCACATGTATCCAAAAGCTGGACAGAGTTCCCCCTCCTAGGGGGCCTCCAGACACATTTTATACACTGCCTGCCTCTATTGAGGGTAGACAACCAAGCTGGGGATTTCCTTCAGGGGTGTCATGATAAAAGGTACACATTTTGATATTCTAAACTGAGTTGTACATGAAGCTTGTCTGGAGCTCTTACAAAGAAAATAGCATTGCCAGGGCCAGACAACGACACTCATTAGTTTTCATTGTGTCCTTCAACCTTAAAGGATTTATTTAGTTCAGTGAATTTCAACCCAGAGGTTTTTCATGCCAAATCTACTCTAAGGCTGACATGTGACTCACCCATTACTTACAATGGCCTGTCTGGACAAGTAACTCAGAACCAGGGGAAATACAGAGCTTTTAGTGCACAAAGCTAACAATGATGAACTTAGGCAGGTGGCCTGTTGTCTATTTGCTATGTTAAGTACAATTCAGTGATCTATGTGCCAGTGACCAAGATAAACACTCCAAAACCAACAGGGCCCAGGATCCAAAGGTGTGTCTTTAGAACAGGTGCCATGTTCAGCACGGACAGCAGCTGGCTCACTAAAGCCAAACCACAAAAGTAGATGTGCAATGTAGATGAGGTCTCACAATTTCATTAGAGAGGAAAACTATTTGGGGGGGGAGCCTAAAAAGTTCTACAGAACAGGCAATAATAGGGGAAAGCTGGTCAGCAGTGCCTAGTTAAGAAGTTGAAATTGCTCAAAGTGCTTACAGTAGTGCTTACGATGAAGATTTACACAAGTACGTTTGGTTAAGATGTGTGGGAGAATCAGGACCAAAAGGGAGAAACAGCGAGGGGCATCTCAGTCCCACTTCCAGGCCTGAAGAGTCTAACACGTAACAGCCTTTGGCTAATCTAGAAGTGGCTACCTTAAAATCTTTAAGTTCACCAAGCCCAGTGTAGACACCCTCTCAGCAATGTTCTTTCTGCAAAGTGTCAATCAGCTGACAGCAAGCTGGACGTAACGGTTCCTCTCAACCTTGAGATTTACACACATTTTCACAGTCTGTCTCACTCACTAGCTCCTAGAGACTTCCAACTATGCTATTCATCTTTTTAAGTCCAAAACCACTCTCTGTATCTTAAATACAGAAAGCATGCATCAAAGGATACCTGCTAGTTGATGAGAGCAAATGAACAGCCATACTCTTCTGGGTAGAACGGTGAGACTTGATAGCCAGTAACCAATAGCCAAGAGTGAGGTTAACAAAAGACAGGGCACTTGTCACTTGGTTTCCCAAATAGACCTGTGACAGTTATTAAACAGGTGTCTCTTAGTTCCAGATCTTTTGGGCCCTGCTAAAAGTCTGACATTATCGGAAAGCCTGAGCTCAGTGTAAAATGGCACACTCCCTTTATCAGCAGGGCTTCTCTGTCTCTGACCTTGTCTAGAGAGCCCGAAACCCCTATACTTTCTACCTGAGGAATGTCACATAGCCTTTAGGGAAATTATAGATCCAATTCTCAGCAAGCATCTGAGATTCCTAGAGTGCCTCCTCATGATATTGACGTTTCTCAGTACCTTTAGCTAATAACCTTTGCCTACCCTGGGCATTCCTGCCTGCTGCCCAAGTTTTATATAAGCATCATTTACCCCAAATAAACTTGAGCTGCCTCTCTAAAGCTGACTCAGGAGATAAGTCTGTCATATCTATCATACTCATAGGCTGTCCAAAACCCTGTTAATTTTGCTTCCTTGGTCCTCATGGGCCGGTGGCCGAGAGCTCTGGGGAGAAGGAAGGACCACACACACCCACTGAGTAGCGCCCTGTTGTAGAATAGTGAGCAGAGGTTCTGCAAACCCTACCTTCTTGCTCCATGTCAGTCTGCCTATAACCATGTCTTGTGCACAGTGCTCATGGGTGTTGGGACTGCTGAGGCTCCCCAGAACCTCTAGCATGATGTTTGGCATGTAAGACTCCATCCAGCCTGCTGATTCCTGGATGAGTTCCACTACCTGAAGAAGTGAACCCCAAGTGGTGAAGTTCCAAGTGGGTTTATCAGTCAGGATCTAGCCAAGTAAGCAGATAGTAAGCCAGTTGCTTTTCGTGGAAAGGATCTAACAGAAAGGATTAGGTATGTGAAGGCACTGGGTGTGTGAAGCTGGAAAATACTGAAGCCACTTAGAAATGGAGGCATGGGGACTGCAGCAAGCCAAGAAAACAAAGGGAAGTAATTTGATGAGCATGTTCTGGAGCTGGAACCAAGACTCATTATTTGTTATCTCAGAATCTGGGAAAGGCTTTCCTAGGGCAGGACGGAGACCTCTGAGGAGAGCAGCCCTAGCTTTCTAAGGGTGTGTAGGTATGGTTTGGGTAGTTTGTGAGGCTGAGGTCACCGGTAACTGTTGGGACTCTAAACAAAATGGAAAGGAACATGACCTCTGCAAGCCAACAATAAGAACTGTCATGATTTGTATAGTTGGGGTTATGAGCAGGTTGATAGCTTCAAGAAATTAGTGAATAAAAGACAGTGAAGGAAAATAAGGGCAACTACATCAGAAGACACACAAAAACTCTTGAGAGAACTGTCTGAAATCTAGGCTTATCCCAGTAAAAAGTTAGGCATTTCAAAACTGGTGCTATGCAGGAGACAGAAGTAAATGAGATTCCCATAAGATCCCCCAAAAGCAAATGGCCTTTCAGATAGCTATAAAAACAGAGGGAAGTTGAGGATCCCTGCTCAACAACAGAGAGTAGCTCAGATGTAAGGCATTAAGGTTTAATAAGGGACACAAGGTCTGTCTGTGAAATGAAGTGACAAGTGACTTCTATTTCATTAATTCTGATCTTGGCTATTCTTTTCTGGTTATCAAGTGCCATTGTACTGACATGAAGAACCGCCCCCCCCTGTTCTTCTCCACCCAGCAGGTGTCTTTTGAATGGATACTCTCTAGTTTGCTTCTAGCCATTTTTACCTTTCTACTGACATCAAAGACCTGATTTGATTCTTCTAGCCCAATACTTCTTGAAAAGCCAAATAATTTCTTTTTATTTTTAAGATTTGTGACTTATCAATGGTGATGAGGTACTATAGAAAGGGCCCAGCACATGTCTCTGGGCACACAGCATATTTTTATAGCATTTTTCTAGAAGCTGCAGAGAGTTCTTTCTGTCCTAAGTCTCACCCATCTACATCTCTGAAAGTGAAGAGCTGAGGGTAATCAAAATATTGCCTCACTACTGCGATGGGTCACTACCCCCCCCCCAATATATCGTGACAATTTCCATCAGTGTTCAGGAAAATGCAATCAATATAATGACCTTAACATAGATGTTCTCTATGGAATGGAACCAGAATGAATATTCTTGGAGGCTAAATTATCTGAGCTAAACTTCTGATTTCCCCTGTGAAAGGCACAGGAAGACAATATAATCTGAGACTACACCACTGCAGGTGATGCTTGCCCTGTGAAGTATACCTACCAGCTTCCTAATGTGCGCAGCACAGAGCACACTTCTATGAATCTATAACCATTCAGCACATTATTCAGAGAGAAAATGTTTATCATCTCCAAAACATTTGCTATTCCAAGAACTAATTAAGTTTACAAACTGTGCTGTGAATACCAGAAGGCAGTGGATGTATAAATCATATTGTTAATTATACTTCTGACAAAGGAACTATAGTACAGGTATTACATACAAGCCCCGTGACCAGCCAAGTCCTTTAAACTCTATGATCTCAAGCCTGGGAACAAAGGAAGCCAAAACATGAGCAAAGCTGAATGTAAATTTACATTGTTTAGAGAGAAATGCAAAAACAACCCTAAGTGAAGGCTTGATGGAGATATTTAGCCACCTGTTTGGCTTAGGTATTCTCAGAACAGCATATTAACCTACAGCCACCAGATAAGCACAACTATCTAGGTTCTGACACAGTAAGCGAGCATACATGAATAATATGGAAAGAAGACTTTACTATTAAAAAAGTGGCTTCAAATTCCAAATTGGTTCTTAATACAAAAGTTAGACATCATACAGGTCTATCTAGTCACCTTCACTATCAGGACACTGGTATGTATCTGGCTTTAGAGTCTTGAAGATTAACAAGACCACACTTAGAAACCGTACATAACCAACTCTAACTTTTGCACTCATGTTTCTCATAACCAAATAAAAACGCCATAATGTAGAAATGTCCTTTTTTTTTTATTTTTATGAGTTACTGGCTAGTAATTGGTATTGCCAGTATTCTTGGCAGCCCACCAGAACTTGATGGTAAGACCCACTGCTAAAGACTTCACACACTTTGGCTGCAGGATATAGAGAAATCAAGCCAGAACTGATCTCAAAGCTCCCTCCTTATCATTGCAGAGAAGTGCTCCCTGGGCTTCTGAGGAAGAAAAGATAGCAATGGTTTATGCAGTTATGGACTTTGCATTTTATGACACCAATCAGCGACAGTGCTGCAAGAGGAACACATGTGGTTAGGGTAACCTATGGCTTTCTAGATCTGAACCCTGCACTATAGTTTAGGAATACATACCTGGTACTGTAATTGTGGTCAAAACACGATGGCTGGGAAGATCACAGGCCCGACAGGCTACCTATTGCTACTGCTGCTCTGCTGACTGCTCATGCCATGCTGTACAAGGGCCTTTTGAATATTTATGCTTATACACAGATGAGTGCTGCTCTCAGCCTTCATGAAGAAGCCTCTACTTACAGCAAGTCTAGGTGAAGGCAGAGGCTCGTGGCTGCTCAGGGTGCTAAGAGCAGGAGACTGCTGTGTGCTCAGTCCCAAACTGGGCATCCACATTACAACCCCAATGCCCAGGAAACATAAGAGGAAAGGAAGACATGTAAGCGCCAGATGATAGGGAAGAGGGCCATACTTTCTGGATATGTCTACACCATTGTAATCGTGGTCTCACAGAAACTCTGGCTGTCTGCACAAGACTTGGCCTGGAAGAGCAAACTGGAGGCTAATGAAGTCCTCTCCCCACCTGGAGCTCCACTGGCTGTTGACAGATGCGGGAGGGAAGGGGTGTCATCATCTTTATTTGTGTAGCAACTAGTGAGCCCACCAAACTCCAGGGAACAGATCCACCCCCCATGTTCTTACAGATGTCCATGGTAAAACCCAGTGGGTCCAAAAACAAAGCTTATAGATACCAATGTGGGACAAGAGGGGGGCTGACAGACTGTAGATAGAAGAGGGTGGGTGAAAGCCTTCAGCATGCATTACATAAACACAACTGTCAAAAATAAAATTTAAAAATGTAAGGTACAGCAAAGAGGGAATAGGATCTAGTGTCTAATGATAAAAATGAAAGGTAGGCAAACTGTAGACAGATGGGAAGGCCCACCCATGTTTAGCCTATGCTGCTTCTATGGTATGGCTTAAGAAATCTAGGGAGGTACTTGGATAGGTGGAAAAAGGGGGATTTGAGATCCTCTACAAGCCATGCAACCATTAACCACTGAAACACTCCAATGACATTCAGCAGGTTTAAGATCTGGTGAATATCATCCTGAGTGAGGTAACCCAATCACAAAAGAACAAACACAGTATGCACTCACTGATAAGTGGTTATTAGCCCAGAAGTTTGGAATACAGGAAGAATAACCCACATTACACAAGGAACTCAAGAAGAAAGAAGACCAAAAGGTGGACATTTCATTCCTTCTTAAAAGGGGGAACCAAATACCCATGGAAGGAGTTGCAGAGAGCAGGGACTGAAGGAAGGGCAAGCCAGTCTAAATATAGCTATCTCCTAAGAGGTTCTGACAGTACCCACCTAATACAGAAGTAGAGGCACACAGCCATCTATTGGACTGAGTACAGGGTCCCCAATGAAGGAGCTAGAGAAAGGACCCAAGGAGCTGAAGGGCTTGCAGCCCCTTAGGATGAACAACAATATGAACTAACTAGTACCCTCAGAGCTCCCAGGGACTAAACCACCAACCAAGGAGTACACATGGTGGGACTAATGGCTCCAGCAGCATATGTATAGCAGAGGATGGCCAAGTCGGTCATCAATGAGAGTAGTGGCCCTTGGTCCTGTGAAGGTTCTATGCCCCAGTGTAGGGGAATGCCAGGGCTAGGAAGCGGGAGAGGGTGGGGTGGTAAGCA
>NW_022196913.1:107001451-107004369 GCF_008632895.1 Mastomys coucha | reverse complement strand
AGAAAACATCTAATAAAAAAAAAAGTGAGAATGCTACCAAACAGTACCATTGTGTGTCTATGACTGCAAGCTTGCTTTAAAAGACAGGCAGGCTGAGGTTAAAGAGGACAGGGAAGACATTTTCATTACATGTAGTGACAGGCTTGGCATTTTGGTTTCTTTAAAAAAGACAGATAAGAATGTGCGTTCATTTTAATCCCAGGTGTGAGGATCTGAGGCTGTTTCAGATTGTCTCTGGCAGCTGGTGATAGTTTCTATGATTATATGACATTTGGAATTCTGGGGACTTTTCAGAGGGTATATAAATACTAGAGCCACCTCATCCTCCATGTTAGGTAGGTTGCTGGTCTCCAGTTGTTAAGTAGTACACAAAGAAGAAATAACAAAAAGAAATTAGATATCCTGAAGGCTAAGATCAAACTTGCCCCAGGGAATTTGACACCAGGCCCTAATCATCCAGGAGTTTGTTTAAAGTTGAAGTTGCCCTCTTTCCTTTCTGTTCTTTTTGCTCTCCTCCCTAGTGTCAGGGGGTTGAAAGGGTGAAGAAGGGGTGGAGAAGGACTGAAGAAAGAAGAGCCTACAAAGCAGCAAAGACTGGAGCAAAAGGGGAAGAGCAGGGATTAGGCTGGACTGGGGTGTGGTGATGCATGCCTGTAATCTCTGCTCAGCAGGCTGGTGTGATGATGGCTTCCACACGAGCCTGTCTCAGAGAGCCAACAAACAATACATCAAATCCCAAAGCTCTTCCACACTCCAGTTTTTCAGCTTTCTCACAGGAATGAGCAGCAAGATACACTTTGTTGAATCACAGAGGCTGTGCCTATTTGAATCGGCCACACCTTGAATCCTACCTGTTACTGTCACTAACTGCTAAACTCAGAGACCCCTCCTTCTCCCTCTAATGTCTACAAATGTAAAGGTATCCTTTTTTTTTTTTGCAAGCTGCTGCTGGATCTCCTATCCCAGCTTCTCCTACTGTGACTGCCTTGGTGATTAGAGGACCTGATTCACCTCAGAGCATCTCTGTGCTGAACCTGGAACTTTTATTATTTAAAAGGTATTTTTGGACAACTGATAAAACAATTATAAATCCTTCTTTTGGGTGGGTTAAAACCTTATTTCTCTCAACTCTGTTGGCTCTATTCTGTCTCTTTCAAATGCATTCAGCACTTCAGGGCATGATTTCCACAGCTCAGAAACATCACACTAAAGAAAAAACTCTGCCCAACACAAGAGTTCCTCCATGACTAGTATTCTGTGTGGCTTTCCAATGTGAAGTTCAAGGCTTATGACTTTATGGATTCTAGATTCCACACCTGATATGTTCAAAGGCCCTACATTTTAAGAAAAAAACTACAGAATGAAAGACAAAGAGCTCAGAATTCGACCAGCTTTGCTTCTATTTGTTGTATAAAATAAATGTCTGTTCAACCATAACTGTACCAGACATAGCTGAAGGGCAGAAGGAAGTCTGAGCATCTACTGAAGAGAAGACAAGCATTTCAGGCACTTTAAACACACAGGTTTAATTAATCTTTGAAGGCAGCAAAAGCAAGAGCAGCCCTTTCCTGTGCATCAGGGTTCTGAATCTTCCCAACCACAGCTTTTGATGAGAGCCATGGCTACCACATTCACTGCGAATGTGTAATCCAAGTTTCTACTAATGACCAGCTGACCATCTTTCAAAGCCAGTTACCCTGAGTACCTTGTAATATGTCGTAATCTAGGATGGTCTGCCTTAGACAGTAAGTTTCCGTAGAGATTCGTGAAGCAAGCACTGAATACTGATCACAACGGAACCTTAAGCAATCCTAAAATGTGTGATCTTTTTCTATTTCAGCCACAAACTAGCTTAAGTGATCTTACTAACCATATTCTAAGGCGTGTTCTTCATCTCTAGGCATTTCTGAGCATCCTGGTTCCACCCACGAGGCAGAGCCCACAGTTGAGAACAAGCTGCCTCCGAAGAAGTGGGCAGGTGGGGTGTGCTCTCTGTCCAGACAGCTGCTCTTCTAGGAGGCCTCCTTGGCCTCAAAGCCTCTTTCTCAATCTTCCAACAACCTCAGACCTCTTCATCTGCTAATGAATGAAGTTCTAGCTTGTGTAACCAAAGCAAACCAATTGAGGAAACAGAGGAAGGACCATGAGAGACTCAGAGGAAGCAGATATCCCCCACGCAGTAACCATCTTTTCATTTAGTACACATAGCCAAACTGCCAGAGCTTGGCAAATATGGCCTCACAGTGAACTGGGTTTCCTAGCCTGGCCTCTGCTCACCTTTTCTGGAGTTGGCAGGCTTGAGTCTTATCACCGTTGTTGTGACATTTCTGTCCTCAGCAACACAACACCTATAGTCATGTCAGATGCTATTATTTCAAAATGTACAAAGATGGTTTTCTGTAAAAAAGTAATAATAAAATCCCAAAGGTTAACCTTAGCTGCTAAAAACTAGGCTTTTATCTTATATGGGCTTTATCTTATATGCAACAAAACGATTTTTTTTCCTATTTCATTTCAATTTGGGGTCAGCAGAGGGGATAAGGACTACATAAAAGGGAAGAATTACCTTTTTTTTTTTCATTTCTACATAATAAAAAAGTCTCTTTGATCAAATAAAAATCCACAGCAACTGTCTCTCCTCCTGGCAAGGTTAAATCTCAGAAAGATAAAGTAAATAAGATAAATGTGTTGAAAACACTCTGATGTTTCTGGAGTGGAAATTAAGGACATCAAACAATTGCAATAAAAGGAGAAAGTAAGATGTGCAGGTGATAAGCCCTAACAAAAGTTTGGCCTGCCAGCTATATCTACATCTGAAGGTTGAAGAGAGAGGGGCTGGGGGAGGGAGGGAGGGAGGGAGAGAGATTATACAGATAGCAAGCTTCACGTAAAAGGTTGTAACTTTCATTTTACAGAAG
>NW_022196913.1:106961017-107001441 GCF_008632895.1 Mastomys coucha | reverse complement strand
AACCAGAGCGTAGAGCCCAGCAGTTGTAATGCATCAGCATGTGTTGATGGAAAGGCTGGTTTAGGAGCCGATAAGATGCTAAGTCTCAGCCCCTCAGCTGCCCCATGGCTTTTGCCAAATTACTTAAACTCTGCCTCTCTCTTTAGTGATATGATTCGAAATGACAGCGTATCTGTGCAAACCCACTAAAATGAACTGAAACAGGAGCTGATACAAGCAAGCCTGTAACAAGTATTACCAATTATTACTGTCTTGACACTTCATGTATGCTCTTTGAAGTAATGGAGTAAGAAACAAGGGAAAATGGCCCTGAAAAAAAAAAAAACTACACATCTCAACTGCAGCTGCAGCACACCAGTTCCCTGGGCCTTCTACCTCTTCTCCTTTCCAATCAGATGCCAGCCCACAAGGACCTGTAACCAGACTGCCTGTGTTTGTGGGATCAGAGAAATCCCACACCCAGTCAGTTTCAAGAGAACAGTGAGCAGAGCCACAGAAACAGACACCACACAGCACTCCCCTACTCTCTCACACACACACACACACACACACACACACACACACACTCACAGGTACACACACTCAAATGCACACACCCAGGCATGCACATGGTCACACACACATGTACAAACACCCACACACTCACACATACATACTCACATACCTACAAAAGCAGGAACACACACACACACACACACACACACAATGATGACACATATGCACAGTGATGCTGATGGTTAAACACTACTACAAGTTCTGCCAGGCAGAGACCCTAGACTGATGCTAGGCAGTATGCACCAGGAGGCGTTTGCACACATTCTCTTGCTCCCCAATGAGGTTTACTTCTTCAGCCCTGTCCTCAGGTTCTCAAAGAACTTATGCGAGCACACACACACACACACACACACACACACACACACACACATATGTATATATCTGTGTGTGTGCATATATATATATATATATATGTGTGTGTGTGTAGATATAGATATGTATATGTATACACACACATATACACTGACTACATGAGTACCCTATGTCCCTGTGTGCACTTAGTTATATGAAAACTATAAAGCAACTAAGCTTTGACCATCAGGGGCAGTCACTTTTACGTGCCTACTTATTACATGCCTGGCAATGCTGGCGCTAATGGTTTGCAGAGTCCTCCCAGAGACAAGACATATTTTGTACCACATAACTTAAGTATGTAAGTCAGATGTTGAGAGACAATTATAGTGAAAAGGCAATCAGTGCTGGGATGTCAGGTACACCGGGCTACAAACCCCTCATCAGATGGGCTTCTTACAGTTCACTTCAGGGTTAAAGGGGGAGACAGTAAACTCTGAGGTGCTGACAGGCTTTCCACCCAAGAGCTGAGATCTGAGCAGGCATGGGTACAGGGTTAGGACAGCTCCGGAGGCCTCTGCTGAGGCGTACTTTAGTGATGACTAAAAATGTTTCTGCCACCCCCAAAGAAAGTGTCGTATGGACTGTCTGGGAGAATTCCTGGAAAGAAGTTGAGTCTACAAAGACTGGCTGAATGATTAGAACCAAAGGGATGTGGAGAAGTTGGGATGTTTCAGGTCTAGAGGCCAATTGCCTTATTCTCTGGCTAGCTTTAGCCCCCTGAATAGCCATTCCTCGCCCTCCTCTGAGGCAGAACTAACATGCTGTGACTAATAGATAAAACCATTTGGTACCTATTAACTTAGTAGGCCCTTTAGTTTCCAGGAACCCAAAAGCTAAGTATATCAAGAGCATCGGTGTCCTACGGGAAAGCCCCTCCCCCCTTTTGTTGTCATCACTTCGCAGAGGTACCTACCAGTGGATTTTAAACATGCCTTGACCTGGCATTTTCTTTGTTCTGTTAAACTACAAAACTTCATGAAACTGCCTCAGTCCCCTCACAGCCGCACAATACAGGGTGTTTGTCTGTGTCTGTGACCATCTAAAGCTGCCTTACCTGTCTTAGGATTCACAGCACAAGCTAGGTCCCCACAGGCAGCATGGAGGAAGGGCAGGAAGGAGCAAGACACTATGGCTGAGGGCAGGAATCCTGCCTTACCACACAGAAGCCACAAGTCAGTGGCCCTGTTATTAGCAGAAGGATATATTCAGCACAAAAGGAATTTCCAACTTCTACCTTGGATGACCTCAAATAAGCGACTTGCTTATTGGATCAACATTTTCTCCATTTTTAAAAAGGGAGAACAAATAGGCTGCATGTGTACTAACATGTTGGCCTAGCATGTACAAATCTCCAGCATCACCAAGGAAAACTGAGAGGCAGTGGTGGTTTTATTTTTATTATTTTATTTATTTATATTCCACTTGTTGCCCCTCCTCTGGGTGTCCCTCACACAGTTCCTCATCCCATGCCCCTTCCCCCTTGCCTCCGAGAGGGTGCCCCATCTCCTCTCAGGTAGGTATCCCCCTTCCCTGGGGCCTCAAGTTAGCCTCCTCCTCCCTCCCTTCACTCCCTTCTCTCTTTCTCTCCCCAACATGGAATGTATCTCATGGGGGTATGCCACCAAGGCCTGGCGCTATTACTGATGTTATGATGAGCTTACAGACAAGAGAAGCAGTATTTTTTGTTTGTCTGTTTGTTTTTTTAAGGTTGAGGGAGGATACGTACTTGACTGGTTACTTACAGGGGATCTCCCTGCTTAAGAGCACCTGCAGAGCTGACACTGATGGGCGCATGCTAGTGAACGACTGTTGGATAGCTACATTAAAATGCCTTCTTCGTTTGGCTGCATCATGTTATTTGTTCTTAAGTCTCCACAGGTAGCGCCTGTGGTACACTCCTCCAGCCTAGACAAGGAGCTGTCAGGAATGTCACTTCTAACTAGTGAGGGAGATGCTGGTGTTAAAAGGTAGGAAGTTTGAATTCTTGCAGACAGCAAACCTTCACAGACCCTGGAAGCCTGAACAGCATGGTCAACAACTCATGACAAGGAAGAGAAAAGGCAGAGGATCTCTGAGTTCAAAGCCAGCCAGGTCTACAGAGTGAGCTCCAGGACGGCCAGGTCTACACGGGGACTACTCTCAATAATTATAGTTTCCAAAAAGAAAAAAAAAACAAAACAAAATAATGAGGATGAAGATGATGAGGATGATATTTTAAAGGAAAAGGCCATACAGGAAGAAAGCTGCTGACGTCCTAAGAAAACACCTTCCTATAAGAAAGCCCCTTCCTTTTTTTTTTCACTTTCATATCTTTACTTTTATTGTATAGATGTTTGGCCTTGCATGTATGTCTATTTACCATGTGTGTGCCTCGTCTCTTACAAAGGTCAGAACAGGGTATCAGATCCTAAGCAGAGTATTGTGGGTTGACAGCTGAATGGACTTTCCGAAGGCCCAAGAGGTACTCGGAGCCCCCGAAGAGTCAGCATCCAAACCCAACAGCACAACTGCACTCCAAAGGGCAGTCAGCCTTGTATACTAGTGAGCCCCACTTTGTGCGCTTCATGGTCTGAGCAGCGATGGTGCTTTTTCTGTTACTCTCCCAGGAGACAGCAAATGGGTGCTCATCCATCTAGGCTCCCTTTAGAGCCCCAAGCAACAGGGAGCAACTGAAGAAACACCGAATTGTGTGCTGTGATGGAGTGAGTGCCAGTCACTCAAAGCTTCTCATGCCAATGCCTGCCACAATGCCAGCCTCTGCCTTCCAGCCTCTGAAAGCCAGCAGCATGCATCTAGCAACCTGGCCAGTGAAGTGCTGCTGAGAGCAAACCCAACTGGTCTGACAGCCACAAGGAATCCAAGAAAGAATCTCTACGGCAGAACTCACAGAACTCCGAGATAACACACACAGACAACACGTATCAAAGTATGTGGATTTTAAGTAAAGAATTACCAAGGTAGTCACGTGCCTCCATGGTTACTTGAATCTCCAGGTTCTACCCAAACCTTGATACATACCCAGAATCAGCTCAAGAGCTCTCTTCACCTTCAATTTACTATCTTCTTACCAGGACTCATTCATTTACCCATCCATCTATATCTATATCTATATCCATATCCATATCCATATCCATATCCATATCTATATCTATATGGGAAAGTATCATATATCCAAACTTAAAATACAAATCATTTACATTTGCATCATGGAGTCGCTAACATCTCTGACCACCTCCTCAGGGGCTGCTTCTGATGCCTGCTGAGCCACTCTCAACCTGTCAGCTATAGGCTCATCCAATTCATGATGCCCAGTTACCCTCAGGATAGAATCCCTGACATTAATTTGTAAAGAAAAGATCATGGTATATTATGCCAAGGGACATGAAATCACAAAGGACCAATCAAAGAGTAAATCTGGGTCCAGTGGCAGAAACTCAGCAAGGCAGCAATATCACCTTCCTGACAGAAGGTGACTGAAGCCTTGTCATAGTATTCTTTCTCTATTTGAGTCCATTCTGTACAGGCTTAACAGCATCCAACTGGGGTCATTTAAGAGCCAACTGAGCTTATATTCCACTTTTATTTGGGATGCAGAAAACACTAGGAAGAACACTGCTTATCCCTTGAAAACAAAAACAGTTGGATTGCCTACAATGTATTTTTTTGAGCCACAAACCAAGGGTAAGATGAACTCTAAAGATGATAAACGTCCACAAAGGCAGATGAGGCCCAAGTACGGCCTCAGCTTGGGCAGAGTACAGATGTGACAATTTTGGGGAAACATGGAATGTTAACAAATTCTTACGGCCGAGAGTGGGCTAACACAACAGCTGAAGATGTGCTGGAAAATATAGCACCTTTGCTTCTTCCTCAATCCTCCTCTTGGTGCTCCCAGCAAGATGGACAAGACAAGGACAGAAAGCTCTTTTAGGCAACGGGAAACACTGCCTCCGCCTGGAACCTCTCTCCAAAGCAAAAGCATTTGCCATCTGATAAGACACATAACCCCAAGCAGTGATCTATCTGCCTGGTTCTAGTTGAGGACTGGAGAGGTAGAGACAGGTCACCTGGGGGAGGGCTGGGGAGGGCTGTGGCGAGTGACACCTTCTGAAACCATTAGGCATCTTCAATGGTGCAGAGCATTAGATGCTTACATACAAAGAAGCAGCCTCTCAGTTGAACAATCTACGTGTCCGGTGGAAAAAACTCACAAAGGAAAAGCAAGTCAAGACCAAGGAAAGGGGCAACAAAAGCACAAGAGGTGGAGAGAAAACGGGGCTAGAGACATGGCCTGCCTACCCAGTGCGCTCACTGCTTGCTGCTCATATAGAGGGCTGGAGTTTGATTCTCAGCATCCATGTGAGGCTGCCCGCAATTGCCTGAACTCCAGCTCCTGAGGATCGCATGCCTTCCTCCACCCTCCACAGGCACTCACACATCCATCCATATACGGGGAGAGAGAGACCATGAGCTCAACAAAAGCAGCTGGGCATGGTGGGTCACACCTTTAACCCCATGGGCATGGTGGGTCACACCTTTAACCCCAGCACTTGAAAGGCTTAAGAGGAATGACCATGAATTCAAGGCCAGCCTATTCTACATAGTAAACTCCAGGCCAGCTTAAGCTACATAGACCCTAATTTGAAAATTGAAAAATAAAAAATAAAAGTAAAAAATAAAAAGAAGACAAAAATGGAGGTTTCTATTCAATAGAAAGAATAAGTGCATAATTATTAACATCAGGTAAAGAATGCCAGTACTTGTATTCATTTAGAAAAGAAAAAAAGAATTTTGTCATACCGATAAATTTGATAATTCAGGTCAGACAGCTAATGTCACAAACCCCACAAAAGCCACTCAAGAAGTAAGAAATGACCTGGAGAGCTGTTCTTAACAGAGGACTATGGTCATGAATCAAGCACTCTTGAAAGTCCCAGGCCTACAGGGCTCCATGAGTGAGTCCACCAACCCTAGAAGGAAGAACACTATCAGTTCTACACAAACTATTCCCAAACAAAGACAAAACACAAATGCCAAGCCCATTTTATCAGTCTGGTATAAAAACCTGGTAAACACTTTCTTTAAAGTAGAAAAGAAAAAAAGAAAGAAAGAGAGAGAGAGAGAGAGAGAGAGAGAAAGAGAGAGAAAGAGAGAGAGAAAGAAAGAAAGGGAAAAAGGAAGAAAGCAAGCTCAAGCCTATACCTATCCACCTAATTATTTATGATTGTGAATGAAAAGGTACCACACTGATATTAGCCACAGGAATCTTAGGAGATCTAAATACATGAGCTCAGAGCATGGAACATTTCAGGGCAGTAACAAGGTTCAACCTTTAAAAACAGTTCTACAGGGTTCACTACATTTAAATGACTAAAAAGGACAGCAATGAGGATCTGAGTCAATACAGTAAAAGCCTTTAACACATTAAACATCCAAAATATCTACAAACTCCTCAAGAAGTAAGAAGAAAAAGAAGCTTCCTCAACCCAAAAGAGACCAAAGACCAATGGTGAAAGAGGGTGTCTGGGTTCAGTCAGGAAGGCACTGGCTTGATCCCCAGTAGCAAGCCCAGTGCTGGGGACATGGAGCCAGGACAACCCTAGGGCTTGCTGGTGAGCAGGTCCAAGCAAGTAGACAATAAGGATCCTATCTTAAACTATAAAATAGAGACTGGCTGAGAAAAATATCCAAAGTCAACCTTCTGACCTCCATGTGCCCCCAAACACACTCATGCACAGACATTCACACACACACACACACACACACACACACACACACACACAAAGAAAAATGCAAAGCCATATATAATCAAGCAAAATACTGTTATCACCCATGTTACTTCAGAGCATATGTCTGCACTGCAGCACGTGTCCTACCCAGAACGGAAAGGATGGAAAACGACCACAAGCATCATTCAGACTGGAAAAGGCAAAACCATCATTATTCAGATAGGATGGCCTAGAAAGGCCCAAGTTATCTAGAGCAAAGACACCAGAGGTAACCTTGAGTTCAGGAGAGAGGCTGCAAGTGGGGGTAGCAGAAGCCTGCATGGCTAAATGGAAAACAAGAACATTAGAAACAGAACTGTAAAGAACATCTCAATAGTATCAAAATAGAACATTAAAATCAATTTGATAAAATGTGTATAAAATCTGTACACTAGGAACTGCAAACACTCAGATAGAGACCAAAAATCCTGAAAATGGAGATACAGAGCAAGGTCGCAGATAAAAAATGCAATACTGTTAACATGACCTTCCTCCTGGAAGCCAATTATCCCAGTCTGCCATCCCTTTTACCAGCACGATAGAGGGTTGTGTAAATCTCACGTCAATTCCACAGCTTACGGGTATGTGTGAACTTGAAGGAGTAGAGAAGAAGATTCTGAAGGAGAGCAAAGTTGAGAGACACATTCTGCAGCTGTAGACTGCATAGACGTCAGCAGTGAACACAACAGGGACGGGTGGGAGACATGCAGAGCACAGAATACCATCCCGAGCTGGGCAGCACAGCACTGTGGACTGGGGGTTTGTTCTGTTTGCAGTGCGGGGAACAGAACCCAGGGACTTGTGCATGCTTTGAAGCATCTTAAAACTGAGCTACAGTTAACCAGTGTTTGAAACGGATCCATGGTCAGTTCAGTGTGGGAGAGTCTGTGATACTGTGCTCCAACACAGACTTACAGACTGACAACCTTGACCCTGATCATACCCAAGAACCACCTTGAAGTAGAAAAATTATCTTATACTCCTTCCTACTAGGTTTTCTTTGCTGCATCTTAACTCTTACCAGGTAGCTCTCTCTGAGTATATTAGCTCCTTAAATATTTGAAGTACTGTCTAAAGGAAATGTAAAATGGGTTTTACTTTAAGATTCACAAAGTTCAGCACAAAACTACAAATTGGAGTAAGTGCTGCCCACCCCACAGGCAGTGCTGATGTAGCCCTGACACCCGATCAGAACAGCGGATCTATGCCTTTTCTCATAAATGCTTATCAGCCCTCTCTTGGACACTTTTCTTGAGACAACTTTCTACTATGGCACTCAGAAACGCTGTAATGCTGGCTACTTTCAGTCACAGAGTGCTGTTTAAATGTCTGCGCAAGGGGTGACATTCAATAACATCAAGAGTTCCTTCAGCTCCAGCAAGGACATTCTTAGGGGAAACCTGCTTTCTGTTTTGGAAGCTCAGAGTATCTGGAAGTGACAAATAAAATTACCACTGCATGCTTTGGTGTCACTGTGTGGTGTCTGCTAAAGGAACTGAGGTTTAACCTATGGACAGAATCAGTTCAAAATGTCAACACAGAGGAAAGGGCTTGAAAAACACCTTCCTCCTCCTCCTCCTCCTCCTCCTCCTCTTCTTTTTCTTCCTCCTCCTCCTCTTCCTCTTCTTTTTCTTCCTCCTCCTCCTCTTCCTCTTCCTTCTCATCTTCATTTCAGAAACTCCATTTTGACCTGCAGGTCTGCCCTGTCTGAGGTTCTGGGAAACCTCCAGGGCGTCACACACTGGCCCACAGTTCATGCTTTGTGGATCCATTTCTGCAGCTATCAACCATCCCAGTGCTCCAAGATAACCTCTGCTGTCCAGACCTTGGCCTTGAACACATTACAAAAGCAGCTTTATCTCGAAATGGATGTCTCCACTCTCTCCCTGAACCTGATGCAAAGACATGTATGCATGAGCACAATTAGAAAGGAATCTCAAATCTCAAGATTAAAAATTGCAGGATTCTGAGTTAAATGTGTTATCAACTGACAGGTACACACAGCAGCTTCACCTGGCCAGGGAAGCTGTGGCGTGCTGTACCTGGCTGGATGGTCAAGCCCCATTCTCTGTTCTGCCAGCCAACTCTTCTTTGTTTATTTTCTAAAAATAAGAAAATGGTCTTATAAATCCTATTATGGACAGAGGCCTCAGAAACAAGACATTTTTCTTATATCCAAAGAGATGTCCCTGTGAGGGCTAGGGGTAGGGTTGGGGTTGTGAAGGTTGTAAACAACATCCCACATTGGAAATCCACACTTTTCTGTATTATTTAGTCAGACATGTAGAGGCCAACTTAGAAACTAAGGGAAAACAGAATAGACAACCTTTGCTGAAGTATCTATGAGAAGCAGAATATTTAGGTTCATGCTCTCTTTACGGCTCCCAGCCATATTTCATGAAACTGATGCGTGGTAGACTGCTGCTATACATCTAGTGTTGACAGAAAAGTTCACAGCGACTCACACTCTAGGAGTGCTGCTAGAAAGGGTTTGATTTGAAACATGGGTTACGATCTTTCTCTAACAGTAAGAGACAGTGTTTGAATAGCCATATGGCTTTTTTTTTTAATTAGATACTTTCTTTATTTACATGTCATATGATATCTCCTTTCCCAGTTTCCCCTCTGAAAAAAAGAAAAAAGAAAAAAAAAAAAAAACTGTTCCCTTGCCCCTCCCCCTGCTCACCATCTTCTCCCACTTATTGGCCCTGGCATTCCCCTACACTGGGGCATAGAACCTTCACAGGACCAAGGGCTTCTCCTCCCATTGATGACTGACTAGGCCATCCTCTGCTATACATATGCTGCTGGAGCCAATAGTCACACCATGTGTGCTCTTTGGTTGATGGTTTAGTCCCTGGGAGCTCTGAGGGTACTACTTAGTTCATATTGTTGTTCGTCCTAAGGGACTACAAACCCTTCAGCTCCTTGGGTCCTTTCTCTAGCTCCTTCATTGGGGACTCTGTGCTCAGTCCAATGGACAGCTGTGAGCCTCTACTTCTGTATTAGTCAGTCACTGTCAGAGCCTCTCAGGAGACAGCTATATCAGGCTCCTATCAGCCAGCACTTGCTGGCATCCACAATAGTGTCTAGATTTGATGACTGAATATGGGAAGGATTCCCAGGTGGAACAGTCTCTGGATTGTCCTTCCTTCAGTCCCTGCTCCATAGTTTGCCTGTGCAACTCTTTCCATGGGTATTTTGTTCCCCCTTTTAAGAAGGAACAAAGTATCCACACTTTGGTCTTCCTTCTTCTTGAGTTTCTTGTAGTTATGCATTGTACTTTGGGTATTCCGATTTTCTGGGCTAATATCCACTTATCAGAGACTGCATACCATGTGTGTTCTTTTGTGACTCAGTTACCTCACTTAGGATGATATTTTCCAGATCTATCCATTTCCCTAAGAATTTCATAAATTCATTGTTTTAGTATCTGAGTAGTACTCCATTGTGTAGATGTATCACATTTTTTGTATCCATTCCTCTGTTGAGGGACATCTGGGTTGTTTCCAGTTTCTGGCTATTATAAATAAGACTGCTATGGTTTCTGCAGAAGACAGCTACAATGGTTACACCAATGTTGCATTTCTGGTCCAATAAAATTCTATTAGTAGTCACTGTAATTGGACTTCTATATAATTTTGAAAGGCAAATAATATTTTTAAGGCAGACATGATGACACATGTCTATAGTTCCAGCACTCAAAGGAGCTGAAGCAGGAGGATCAAGAGTTTCAAGACAACCTGTATTATATAGCCATATCTTGTCTCATAGTGGCTATATACAAGCGTGGGGGGGGCAGACTGAGAGTACCATCAACTAACTGGGTTAACTGACATTTACAGAATCCTCACTCCCAAAGTAATACATAGGGTTTTCAGAGCATCAAGAGCAGTCACCAAGGCAAAGCAAACCTGAGCTATGCAGCAATCCTAGGCAGACTCAAATCACTGACCTCATACAAAGTATTGTCTTTGATTACATTGGAATTAAACTGTAAGTCCATAACAAATCATAGAACGTTCTTTAAACACACAGAAAGTGAAAACCATACTTTCAAATAATCATTGGTCAAAAAGAAAGTTTCAATGGAAATTACAGGATATTTAAATTTTAAAAATTGGATAGAGCAAACTTCATAGTCTATAGCTACTCAAGGGAAATGTGTTGCCTTACTATTTTTATTAAGTCTAAATCCACAAGCTAAGAGTCACCTAAAGAAACTGAAAGAAAACAAACGTAAACCCTGATCAAGGAACAAAAACTTCTGTGAATAAAATAAGATTAAACCCCAATGAAACTTAAAACACTGGAAGACAAAAATAGGCAAGATTGAAGCCATTCTTTGGATTGCTCACATTCTAGGGATAACAGAAAGGGAAAAGATGGGGAGGGGAGGAAGGGCAAAACAGGAGGAAGAAAAAGGAGGAAAGGAAAGGAAGGGGAAGAGGCGAGGAACAGAATTTACACTACCAGAAGTCAAAGAGGACAGAACCGCAGAGCCCCAACCATCCAAGGAAAAGGGAGAGAAGTTAGGAGTGCTGTATGTAAACTCAACAACAAACAAACAAACCCCAAACCACTACCTCAGATCACTGAGGGATAAACCAGAGTGCTTGGCTGACCTGTAGACACAATTCATCTATTACACAACCCAGATAGCTTTATCAATAAATAAATACATAAAAAATAAAAATAAATAAAAAATTCTGCCCACAGTTAGGAAATAACATTTCAATAAAACACACACCTACAAATGGAGACTGCACTGGGGGGGGGGGGGTCCTTGCCTACTCTCACCCCTTGACCTACCACTAAGTTTGGGGGCTTGGAAGCACTGTCCCTGGGCCACACTCCCTTCATGAATTGCAGATCTCAGTGTCAAATCACAGGCATGTCTGTAAGCACTCCCTGCACTCCAGGTTTATAGCCATGGTCTTATTTAATCTTTACAGCTAGAAAAATGAGCCAGTCACTGGCCTTGAATTCCTTTCCTCCACCTGCAGAACACAAAGCCCTGGCTTCCTTCTCTCTCAGCAAAAAGCTCAAAAGCTTTGCTTTCTCCAGGTATAATAGAGTAGATCTTGTACCTGGGGTAGAGAGAGATAAGTGATCCAGAACATGAAAATGTCAACCTCTGCACCTATAACTTAAGTTCGTAATAATTAAAATGCAATCTCTGTGAGAAAAGACACTTAAACCTCTCACCAGGAAAGAAACAGAAGAAGCCTGAGCCTGCACCTGACTTTGGCGGACTGCATTTTGGCCCCAGAATAGCCGGGGAAACAAGTAGGGGACTGGCCCAAGCATGGACGGCCTGGAGCACAGAAGCTTAAGAGGCCAGGAACACAGCAAGGAAGCACACTTAAGGTCCGGTCAACTTCACTGAAGCCTGCAACACCAGTGCCCAAAGCTGTCAAGGATGGAGCAGTGCACAGTCTGGAAATTTAGTGTATGCCAGCCTGCCCACCGGAACCTCTGCAGCTAGCCGGCACAGTGACAGACACAAACCCAGCACAGTCCGCTTGGGCCTAGGACTGCACATGGGAGACAAGACACATTAAAAAAAAGCTGCGGGGAGGAGTTGGACAGAATTCCCAAAGGGAAGAAAGCCTCTGACCATAGCACTGGCTAGACTCTGAAAGTTTTAAAACAGTTATCACCGTCATGCTACAGTGTGGAGTAATGTCTGGCTGGCTTCCATCTGAAGACAGTCCTTCAGCATCAACTATGATCAGGAACTAGCTATGTGCTGAAGCTACAATAATCAAGATACATCCCCTTCCCACCTCCCTATACTGCCACGTATAAAGAATCTACAGCCTCAACCTGAACACTGGCTCTTTCCAGTTCTGGTAATACCTAGACTCCAGATAGAGAATTCTCTATGAGTACATATCAGTACTGTCAATATATATTAATACCACATATTATATAGCATGCTATTTAGATAATATGACCTAATATATGTATTAATAGTGCTGCTCCCTCAGTTTGTGTTTCCCAAACACCTTCACTATGAAGGACGGCCTAAGTTTTCTCAAGGATGTTTGAAACAAAGCTGAGATTAGCCATCCCTGGACTTCTCTAATCCATGGATGCTGAAGCCAAGCACTAATACAGACAGATAATGGCATAAGTTAAGTTCCACTAAAAAGCATTTTTCCTAGTACGATAAATCTGGAGTAGGCATCTCTAAACTACACTGCCAAGCTGTACCAGCTACTCCCAATTACAAAGCTATCTTACCAGCTCATTAACTGAAAGAAACATGGCCCTTCTTACAGCCAACCAAGTCTACCTGGTAAAGATACTTGCTTCATAATTTGGCAAGAATTAAGTGATCTATAGAAATATATTTGCCTTTTGATATTCTGCTTCTGAGACCAGTGTTTTGATTATCTTCCTGTCACAAAGAAAAACCAGCATTGGAAAGTATGCAAGTAACATCAGATAGGAGACAAGAGACAGAGACAAATAGATGGAGAGGAAGAGGGAAAAGAGGGAGAGGGAGATGATACATAGATAGATGAGAGATAGAGATCCACATAAACATACTACTTTAAGACAGAAATATCAAACATATGTAAACCAAATAAAAATACAGCTTGGAACTACATAAGCAACTTTTCATATGAACATACCCATATGCTAGAGAGAGATTTTCTGCAAGCTGGCATCCTACATGCTATAAGGAAATGCACATGAATCTATACACGTGCACACACAATAACAATTTCTGAAATTCTGAACATTGGTTTTTAAAGATCTACTCTTGTCAGCATGGCTGTAAGACAAAGGGCACTGACATTACAAACAACCCTTCCCACCTAATTGCCAAGGCCTCATAGCGCCGGACTCCACAGCTGTCTATCTTAGTGCTGTGACTGGATGCCCTGGACTCTTTTTCCTATCCTTCAGTCTCAGTAAGCTTTCAATGCCCATCTCAAGCACACCATTCTCGTGAAGGCTCCCTGCAAACACAGCCTGAGTTACATCCCACAAGAGCTCTCCCACAAGAGCACCCAGCATACTTCCCTCTAGACATCTTGACAACGTTAGTTCCCTTTTCACACCTTCTCTCTTTCTCTAAGTTCCTCCCTAGCGTTCATTCTGTGTTGATTACTGAACTCTATTACAAGTGAGCAGCTGGAAAGGTTCTGTTTGCATGGCCTTGACTGTCAGCTACATATGCACATTGGTGGGTCGTGTCGGACGGCAAAGAAGAATTCTCTATAAAGACACAGGAACAGAGTAAAAGGAGTAACTGAGGAGGTGCTTCATGCATAACACTGGTGACAGTGTGCAGTTCTCCTACATATGCCCAGGCAGACTACATTTTCTAAGGCCAAGGACTATTCCTTAGTCACAGTGATGGCCCTAGCAGCCAACATTAACAAATAGACAGCAGTAAAATAATAACAGCAACAAATAACACTTACTGAATGTTGCTGCCTATCAGGCAATAATGTTTTCCACATGTAGCATATTTATTCTTCACCAAGAGTCCTGTAAGGTAGCTACTTTTAACCATGTCTTGAAACAAATGAAGACATTTAGGGCAAGGTGGTTACTTGCCCCAGGACACATGGCTAAGAAGCAGGGCAATGAGACAGACTAAACTTCAGATCCAATTCTAATCCCTACACAGCACCATCTTCTGAAGCCAGGGGACATTCCCAGTGGCATCATAACAAGATGGAATTTTCCACTTATGCTCTACAATATGTCTGAAAGCATCCTGAACCAAGAAGCAGTCTCTGGGTCAGGAGAGAAAGAGCTGCTCCTGACTGTGTTCAAACATCAAGCCCTGGGGGTCTGAGAGGCCCCTAAAGGAAGCTTGGCTGAAGGGGCAGCAGGAAAGCAGACAGTGGCAGAAACCGGCCAGAAGCAATGTGCTTTCCTACCAAAACATTCCTTAGAAAAAAGCAATGAATCATGGGATTCAGTTCAGGCTGCTCCTCCGTAACTCTTAAGACGATCAGTTTCCAAAGGCTAATCAGTGACCAGGATTCCAAAGCATGGAAAATGCCACATTCTCCCCACCACAGCTGCCACAACAACAGCCAACTCTGCCACAACCTGAGAGCTATTTCATCCCACCATGGGAGCTGCAAGCCACAACCCGGGCACTAATGGCAGCTGAAACACTTCACTGCCAACCACTGGGCTCCGGGTCTGAGACTGCCCGACAATGCGACTACAATAATTATTGGTTTAAGAAGGGATTTTCAGAACAGGCCTGACCATTGTACCATATGTCTAGTGTGGAACAGGAGTTCATAACTGTAATTAGCAAGTTCCAAACATGGGCCAGGTGCAGCGTGTTTAATTAGTATACACAGCACTTCCACAGAGAAAACATACCAGGGTTTCCCTTCTTTCAACAGTAAGGAGGCAGAAGCAGAGAGGAAGGAGATTGGATGTCTAAAACACCACGGAAGGAGGAAACAGGCCCAACATGATTAAGTGCAAGAACAAGGTGCCACAGGTAAAAGTGCACAGAACTGAGTCCTAGCTGCTGCCAGGTCTTGGCGCTTACCCAGGATGGTACAGGCCAAGCACATTTTACCTACTTTAAATTGCACATGCTTGTGTTCCTTTCTGGGTTTTTTTTTTTTTCCGTATAATTACTATATTGGGCACTCTAAGTTTCTCTCTACAGTTCCCTGAGTCTTATGGAACTGTTTAAAGCAAGAACGTTGACTATGCTGAAATAAGATGCATAGAACAGCAAAATGAACACAGGTCTTCCACTCCAGAAACAACCTGCTTTTTTACGCACTAAAACCTAACGTCTCACAAGCTCAGTGGCATTATCTCTAAAATGGTGACATCGGTCTCCATCTACAGGAAGCTACTGCAAAGATGAGACAGAGTAATGATCTGGAAAATAGATCCTGGACTTGTATAGAAGGTCAGAGGGGGCCACCACTGAATTATTATGCTTTGGTTCTTATTATGGAATAGCCCAAAGCTATTTGCTTGAAACTGGACAGAAAGCCAGTCCCTCCCCAGGCTCTCAGTCAGCGCTACAAAGTAAAGACTGTTTTCTTCTGAACTTCTGCTCTACCAATGGCTGGTGCCATCCACGGGGCAAGTGGCACCTCCTTTCCCACTTCTGCAGCTATCATCGGTAAATGGCATTTATCTTTTTTTTTCTTCTGGCTCTGTTTCTCTATCTTAGCCACCCAAGTATGTGGGAAGCCAAAGAGCTTAGGAAACAAATGGGCACAAATTGAAGTCTTGTCCCGCCACCGAGCTTGGCAACCTTGGCAAAGCAAGCCTTTCTGATGCTCTGCTTCCATCTGCCAAGTCACAGATGAGCTTTTCATTGACGACAGAGACAATGCTTTCTACTTCACAGACTGTGGAGTAGCAGGATTAGAAGAAACTACTTCAGGAGAAAACACAAGTACTAGTCAAAAGGCAGCCCCAAATTAACCCTTAACCGGGAAGGTGTGGTGTACAAACACATGGTGCTTCCTCCAAACACACAAAAAGCTGACTGGGAGAGACAAGGGGAAAGGGGGTGGGGGGACTTCCCCAGTCAGTCAGTTAGCCTGATCAGCCTGACATGCCATACCAAATCTGTGGCAATGACACTGGCAGTTACTCTTGAGTATTATACAAATAAGGCCTCGCTGTGAAGGGGAAAGGAAGAGAAATCGAGTCTGTAAAACCTTTCCCTCTTACCTCACACTAATTTGACTGAAAGCAAATGAGTTTAGGGATCAGCCTGCCTTCCACTGTGCTATTCAGTTTCAAGCCAGCCATGCAACTTTAGGACAGTCACACCCCTGTCAGAGCCTGTTTTCCCACTGGTAGGTCAGAATTTATGTCATTCGTCTCAGAAGATGGTTCTGGGGCCTGGGAAAATGCAGTCTGTCAATCTCCCAGAACACCCTGATGCTCAGTAGGAACTCAAGCTTTGAAAGCCCAGCTTTAGTAGTTATTCTGTAGCCGTGACAACTCATCTGATGTCTCCAAGATCCTGATGCACAAATATGAGATAACCGGAGTACATGAAATCTCTAAAGCCCGGCTGCAGATACTCCAGGCATCCCATAAACGTTCATTTCCTGCTGCATACCCCAACGCTCTGTGGTAGGCAGAAAATTGGCTTCCTCCAAACACATCTGCATCCTTACCCCAGAGCCCACAGTTATTAAGTAGTGTGGAGAACAGAACGGCTGGAGAGAGAACTAAGCTGGCCTTTAGTGGAAAGATTACCCTGGTGAGCCCAGGACAACCACAAAGGCCTCACAAATGGAAAACAGGGAACAGAGATGATGGCCTCATGGAGCTGCCTCGGCAGACAGAGGAAGGAGCTACAGGCCCACTCTGTGGCTAGTCTCCAGAGGTCAGAAGAGAAAAGCCAGGTTCTCTTCAGAGCGTCCAGAATACTCAGCAGCTTCCACAGCCATCTCAGCCTGGGACTGAGTTAATGAGGCCAGTGTATTTATAACAATTTGTCACAATGGCCACAGAACAGGACTCTGCTACTCGTTTTCCAGACGGGTAGATCTTAGAGACTGAAAACTGAAAAACAAAACAGAAACCAATTTTGCTTCCTCTGTATAATCACATCTTTCATTCAAATAAACCTCTTAAGGACATCAGTTTCAGGGAACTACAGTGAATGAGTGATCCTAACTGTGACGACTCCATGGTCTGTCCATAAATAACTCAGCGAATGTTAAAGCACAGACGTGCTCAGTAACATTACAGCAGCAGTGCTAAGTTGAACTGCTAAGAAACCAAGTGCAGAAATACCCCAGGGCTGAGGACAAGCCAACTCAAGCCAAAGCACAATTTTCAAACTCTAAGCAAGAGGTTCTTTCTCCACGGCTTCCCCAGAGCACTTGTCCACCTTCAAGAACACTGCAGTAGGTTTTCCTATAGCTTAGATTGGCTTGTTGTTTAAACTTCATGCTGTTTAAGGTTGGTCCTTAGTGATCAACCTCCTGAAGGTAAATAAGTGACAAGGAGAACTACCCATACCTGAGTTGATACTGCCTCACTAAAGTGGTTTAGGTCTAGACTAGTTCTTTAAGAATGAGCTACCGGGAAGTGCTTGCTGATAGAAGCCTGATATGGTTGTCTCCTGAGAGGCTCTGCCAGAGCCTGACAAATACAGAGGAGGAAGCTCACAGCCAACCATTGGACTGAGCTCCGGGGTCCCTGATGGAGAAGATGGAGAAGGGACTGAAGGAGCTCAGGAGGTTTGCAGCCCCATGGAGGGAGCAACAGTGTCAACAGACCAGATCCCCTGGAGCTCCTGGGGAGTGAACCACCAACCAAATAATACACATTGAGGGATCCATGGTGCTGGCCACATATGTGGCAGATGATGGCGTTGTCGGACATCAGTGGGAGTAGAGGCCCTTGGGCCTGAGGGTATTAAATGCCCCAGTGTATGGGAATGCCAAGGTGAAAGGATAGGATTGGGTGGGTGGGGGAGCACCCTCATAGAGGCATGGGGAGGGGGATGGGATAGGGGTTTCCAATGGGGAGACCTGGAAAAGGGAAAACATTTGAAAAGTAAATAAAGAAAATAGCCGGAGGGGGGGAAGGGGGGAGAATGAGCTACCATAACACAGGCTGCCTAGATTTTTGGCTCCTCATCTATGCAGTGGGTTTCTCTTCCACTTCTCTAGCACACAGATGCTGTCATGATGTCCACACCACCACCTGGGGGCCGTGCTGCTGGAACTCGCCAGCCAACAGAGTCATGAACCAGGACTCTTTAGAAATGAACTAGCTTCAAGTATTTTGTTACAATACAAAATAAAGCAAAGCAGGTTTCAGGGCAATGCATGGTTTGAAATCTGCTGTGAATTTTGTTTTAAACAGAAGCCATACTACTTCTCTATATACGTCTATGGACTATCGACTATCAGTTGAAACCAACATTTTCTCTTCATATAAAGAAGCCAAATCAACTTGATTAGAAAGGTTTATTATTGACATTTTCAGACAGATCAAAAAATATTCTAGAAAAGAGCCTCTTACAGATCATTCAAATAGAAATCCTCTTTTATTTAAAGTGCATCAAATGAGTTACGAAGCTGTCACAGCTAGGTTCCTCATATTCACTAATTCACTAGGAAGTGACAATTCACTTGGGCAACAGAACTGCACACTTCACTCAAGTCTGTAAAGTATAGGAAGGGCTCCTGCCTTTCCCTTAACCAATGCCATACTAATTAACTCCTCGACATACCAACTTGTCTGGTCCACAGTATATACGGTGGAGCTTCTGTACAGAGAACACAGGAAGCAAAATAAATAAGCAGATAGGTAAATAATACATGCATACATACATACATACATACATACATACATACATACATACATGTTGTCCACAAAAGTATCTTTCTTCATCAAACCCCCTTTTTAAGCGGCTTTTATCATATGGCTTCTTCTTGCAGTAAGAAAGCTCCAGATACAATCCACTTTGGATCCGGCCATTGCTTCTCACAACAGAGCAAACAAGAACCAGAGTGCAACCCATGAGAAAGGCCGCAGAAAGGAAGGTACCTGGGTCTGCTCTCTACTGAACCCTAAGCCCTAAGAAAGGGAGCTAACCTCCTAAGCCAAAGGTCGGTGGCCTCCTTAGGGAGCCAAGCAGGTTCTGGCCAGCAGTTGGATTCAGGTTCTAGGATCTAAAGATCTAAGCCTAAGCTAAGATTGTAAGTTGATATAATTACATACATCAAGAGCATCCACAAAAGAAACTGAATATTACAGGTGTACCCTTAAATGTAAGTCAACTGGCAAGGTGTGAGGCAACACAAAGTCAGAGATGAAAGGGAGCTACCAGGAGCTGTTGAGTCTTCTAGGGAAATGAGCCCATGATCCACCCCACATCCTGGGTTCTGTTCCACTTTAACTGCTGAAGTTCAAGGGTGTGCTGGGATCTGGAGCAATGATTAGCAGCAAAGGCTACGATCCCATGTAAAAAGCAGCACACTTGTAAGTGTAATTTGGATCACACACTCTTTATGAAGGTAGGATAGAGTGACAAGAGAGACCTGCCCTTCTGCCCACCCTTCTCCTCTCATGATGTATCCACAAAGCTTGGGATGCACACGCCTCACATGACTGTCTGGGAAATGACAGATCTCCTTAAAGCCAGTTGTTGGATACTCAAAAGGAAAATAATCTACTGCCTTCCCTCACCCAAGCAACTTGAAAGAGAGGAATCCTAAATGAAAAACACGGGGTCCAACTAGTCCCCAGTGCGACACACGGCTGTGCTGTGCCCACCCTCTCCAGGCTAAACACTGAGGGCCCAACGCAGCAACAGTAAGGAGTGGCCTTCCCTGCCTAAAGGTGCTTAAGTTCTCCAGAGAGAAGGAACTTCCAAAGCTCCACTGTGACTGACACTGTGGGGGTGGGGATCAGAGCAAAGTACTGTTAAAGAAAAGGCCCACACTGGGCTCTGGGATACAGATGGAGAGGGCATGAACCCATTCTGACCCACAGCAGACAAGGAGCCTGCAGCCTTCAGAGAGGCCACACGTAGTAGCAGTGCCCAGGATATTTCTGCTCTCCATCAGGGTCACTCTGAAGTCCCTCTGGCCTCCCCTGACTAGAATAATGCCCTACTTGCTTCTAAGCAGGGCCATAGTATCCAGGCTGTCTTTATTACAGCACTTACCACCCTACAATATAAATGTCTTTTAATTTGGCTGCTTCCCCACTGTGCTGGAAACTCTTTAAGCAGGGATAACATATTAGCCAGCTCTGTTCCAGCACTTAGCCCAGCCTTGCCACACTCCCACTGCTTACGGATGGAACCCACCCCTAGTCTGGGGAGACGGGAGGAAAGACACACCCTGCCAGCTAGAGTGCCCCTAGAAGGCTATGATTTCCTCAGTGCAAAGTCATGCTTCTCCATTGCTCAACTCTCCAACTAGACACAAGTACTATCTCTAGGAATTCTTTACTGGAAGTAACACTGTGTGCTATGGACACTGGTCAGCCACGAATTCTTACACCCTCTTCTAAGTACCTCTATGAACTACCCAAGAAGCATAATCTTGAATCTCAAGATTCTATGCTGAACTCCCTGAAGGAAGGAACAGGAACATGTATGCTGATAGCTCACTAGACTAGAGAAAATGAAGCTTGACTGTTTAAGGACCCTAAGAGGATGTTAGCACTTCACACAGATTCTCCCAAGACCATTAAGGGATGAAGACATGGAAGTCTGTGATGCCCATTACCAAAGCGAGTGCACAGCTTAACAGGCAAGGGCTGAGAAAAGGAAAGAACTGTAGGACGGAATGATACAGAACACAGCCTAGCAACTGGCAAGTCACAC
Organism: Mastomys coucha; assembly: GCF_008632895.1. NCBI lineage: Eukaryota > Metazoa > Chordata > Mammalia > Rodentia > Muridae > Mastomys > Mastomys coucha. Next base: position 106,980,432 of record NW_022196913.1, on the reverse strand, counting down.
GTCTTAATTCTTATCTCCAGATGCTTTTAAGTCATTGTACAGACTGTGAAAATACAAAGCAAGATTTTGGTCTGGTGGTATACTCCTGTAATTCCAGGAGTGGGAGACTGAGGCAGAACGATCCCGAATTCTAGATGAGTCTGGGATACCTAGAGAACTGACACCAGCTTGAGCTACACACAGTCTCTGCCTCCAAAACTCAAGAAATATACTGAACGTTGGGAATTCTGATTCTCTATTTGTTCTGATTCATGTTTTAATAATTGGTGGGCATTCCATCAAAAAGCAGAGAGCCTGGAGATGCAGAGACACCAAGGAGTGACAGCCTCAGGCTTTTAACCTAGAAACAAAAGAGAATAAGTAAACAGTTACCAACAGACTGGGAACCTTAGAGGGTGGAACAGTCTCCAAGGGCAGCGCTAGAAGAACCTGTGAGCCAGTCAGAGACAGGGCTGAGGAGACTTCCTGCTGCTCCCAGCAAACCTGAGGGAGGGCCAATGAAGAAGAACCAAAGGTAAACTGGAAAAACTGCCCCACCGCCAGGCTCCAAACTGACCTTTCACTTCTAGGAATAATAATAAATTCAAATAATAGAATGAAATAGGGAGACAAGTAGGAAAGGCCTCCTTGGCTCCAGAGCCATGGGGATGTCTTAAGTGTCACATTCCCACGCCAAGCTACTGCTGAGTGCTGTGGCCACCAGGTCCCCACTGCAGTGTCACACTCCAGGGCAGACAGTGTGCTTCAACGGGTCATCTTTCCCAATGGCATACCTTCTTCAGATAATAGAATATATTCCTGAGAAAACAACCCTCTTGTCACTGCTCTCAAGAAGTCTCTTTACAAATACATTAAAGCAATAAATTCCATTAAGGAAATTGGGAGAAAAAAAAAAAGTCTAGCTTGTAACAAGAAAAAACAAGCATAGTTTGGGGATTTCTTTCTCACCCAATTGACTGGTACCAAAAATCTCGCCTCTCTGCTGAGCCCGACAGAGTGCTGTCAGGCTTGGGAGATGGCTCCATTTGTGTTTTCCAGGCAAGCATGAGGACCTGAGTTTGGATCGCTAGCACTTAAGCAAGAAGCCAGCTGCAGCAGCATGCATGGTAGCCTAGCACTGGATAAGCAGGCTGAAGGACCCACAAGTCCGCTGGCCACCCAGCTTAGCTGGATCAGCGAACTCCAGCTTCAGTGAACGATCCTGCCTGAAAAAAATATGCAGTACAGCTGAGAAAGACACCTGATTTACACCTCTAATCTCTGACCTTTGTGTGTGTGTGTGTGTGTGTGTGTGTGTGTGTGCGCGCGCGCGCACCATCTTATTGTGCCACAAAAACTTACTCTTTTAAGTTTACAAATTATTTTCCCAATATAATAATACATAAAACACTGAATAGTATATGTAAAATGGCTTAAAAAGGCTCTCATCTTACAAGAATATTGGCAAGTTGTAAGATAGGAAAGGACCTACGTAAGGGAAATGAGATGTCGGCAGTAGATGCAACTCACAGTTAGCAATTTTAAACTCAGGACAAGTACCTTCTATTATGCCCCTCCAGTGGGTGACAGGGTCAAACAACACTTTTAACAAATCTGGCCCTTAGCCTGTAACATGAGACAGCCTGTCTTGGCCCGCTAATACAGCACCCTGATTGTTTTGGAAAGCCTCATCAGAATGTACACACGCTCATTCACGTACTGTGAATTCCGCTTTCCCCATGTACTAACAAGAGCTTAACACAAGGCATACCTAAAAAATATCTGGCCTTCGGGTATTCCAGAAAAAGTCTGAGTTTAGCATGAAGACACAGAGACACGATTACAGACACAAATCTGCTCCCAGACCTCTGAGCAAGGGGCCTGGAAGCGGTAGTTTATAGGAACATTCCACCATGAAAGAAATCAGGGCACGGTGTAGGACAGGACTGATTTCAGCACAAGGCAACAGAAAATAAGCCCTGGAATAAGATGCTGCCCCAAATATCCAAATCCACAGATGTTCAATCCCTGTATATAAAACAGGATAAGGCTTGCTTATACTAAGTTATCCGTGTCCTCTCTATTCACTACGCGATCTCCATGTACATATTGGTACTTAATACTATGCAATCGTGTATGACTTACATAACAAAATATATACATGTTTAATAAAGGTTCTATTTTTTTTCAAATATTTCTGTACATGTTTGATTAAAAAACACTGACAGATATATAGCAACCATATATATATAGATATATATATCATAGATATACAGCATACAGGCTATACACACATGTGAATATCCCATCAAAAGAACCAAGGGTACAGGACAAAGGGTTCCCAGTAAGTACACACGGGACAATGTAAGCACTGATTTATACAGTAAAGGTTCATAAGCCTTTGATTAAAAGAATCCACAACTACGCAAGATAAATGAGATAAAGTGAATAGAGGAAGGTAGGGGGAAGGAGTAGGGGCAGAGGGAGGGAAAAGAAATGTCCCCTCTCAGTAGAATGCCAATAGATGAATGTAGATGCTGTAGAAGAGTTACGAAATTGCCATTTTATAAATACCACACAGACAGCCATGTTTCACCTTGTTCAAAATATGAATGGGTACTAAAGTCTGTGAGGAACACTTTGAAAAAAAAAATGGAACACTCAGTCTTAACCTATCTCCCAAGAAAAGCACCGAGTGTTAGAAAAGGAGACAGTTTACTTTTCAGGAAGACACCAGCATGACTTCGACCAGTCACCAACCTGGTCACCAGAGCTGTGAAGCCTCTGGCCACGTGCTCGCAGGCGCAGAGCATGCACCGTCTCCTCCTCGACAGTACCAGAGAATCAGAGAGGCCAAAGTTACAGGCGCTCTTCCATGCACACTGGCATGTCCTCAGGGCAGGGGAAGGCAGCGGGCTGTCTCCATTAAAACCCTGGAAACCTGGCAGCTGGACGCGTTGTGGGCTGCTCTGGATCCAGACCCCGCAGGGCAAAATGGAACAAGTGACAAAGACAGGTAAGGAATTGAGTGAGAGGCCAGCATCACATAGGGACTTCAACAGCCTACGAGGAAAGTCAGTCACTTCCAGTTAGGAAGTATACAAAGATGATAAACACTCAAAGAGCCATGCCTCGTGCCACACGCACCTCAGCACCTCCACCTTACCATCAACAGAGTCATGAACACAACAGAGGGCACAGGAAGGACACCACAGCAAATCCTAACTGGTGAGTCCACGGAAATGGTGAAATGGAGTCTTAGCACTATCCTTTTAACTTCTGTGTAAGCGGAAAACTATTTCAGAATAAATCTTTAACGACGAGGGGAAAACGTATTTTGAAAGTTGGAGGAAGAAGAGACAGACAGGCAACGACAAGACAGCATCAGAGGCAGGAACATGAAGATGAGGAGCAAGAGAAAAGTCAGAAAAGTCAGCGAAGTTGCCTAGAATGCGGCCAGCACCAGGTCACTGGCCTTACGGTACTCAGCATCTGGTTCATACCTCCTTAACAAGGAAGCCACCTGGTCCTGAGAAAAGTGGAGTGAGCTTCATAGCACATAACCCACTCTCTCTGCAGCTGTTGGTGAGCAATGTTCACCTCCCAGACTGGGTCCCAACCATTCGACAAGATGGAGGGGGAAGGAGGAAGAGGAGGCTGGAGACCTCCTCTCAGAGGAGGTAAGAGCTGGTATGGTTACCAGCTCTTGCTATTCCTGTTAAGGACCGGAGTTCTGTTCCCAGCACCGACACTGGGCAGCTCACTACACCAGCTTCAAAAGATCTGATGCCCTCCCATGGATTCTACAGTCAGGCATGCAAACACACACAAAAGAAATAAACAAAATCATTAAGAGGAGTAGCTTGTTTATTAGAAACAATAATGAAGGCGACAGCAAGGACAACAGCAGCAGCCCTTTATGCTCTAAGCTCGCTACACACCCAGCCTGCCGCAGAGCCTCTCACAAGCACCACACTGCTGCTCCACAAACTCCCCACAGCACCTGAACCTGTTTAATCCTCATTTGCGGACAGGAAACTGAGGCTGAGACGAGTTTATGCAGCCCCGGCCACACCACATCAAAGGCAGTGCTAAAGGCATGAGCCCAACTTTGCTGACACAAAACTTAACTAACCTGTTCTGCAAAACAGCCTGAGTCCAACCCCAGGATCATTTCAGCGAACTGGCTCGCACCAGTGGAAGAGCTAAGGCAAGGGATTTTTCTAAGTGGTTAACTGCTGTTTATGCTCTCTGGGCACAACTGGACTGAAAGGAAGAGACAGAGAAATGAGAGCAGTAAGAAAATCCAGTCCCTTCCCACAGAAAGCAGGTAATCATTCACTCTGCACTGGTCAACTGGAAAGAGCTGGGGTCTGAAGCCCAGATATAACAGGAGGAGCAAAAAAGACCACTGGAAGACCTCACATTAGAGAGCACCGTCACTTCAGCTCAGTGACACCAAATGAGCTAAACAGACACAGAACTGCTCCAGTTCAGTTTAGTAGAATTAAATACTCACAGTTCAATCTAGTAATTCAAAATATGTCAACACATATTATTTGCATCAATGATAATCAATTTTTGGAATTCTTAGAGTCGCTAGATATAGTGATCCAGTCAGTCAGTATTCAGCACTGTTTAAAAAAAAAAAATCCCTTTAAAAGAGAGCCATGTTTGTTTTTCTAAACCCTCCTGTGGTTCTGGCCCTGGCCCTAGCAGGCCCTCTAACTCACTCTTGTCAATAGCTGCAAAAGGCACAAATAGGCAGAAAACCCCACACCAGCTGACAAACCTTTCTTACTTCGGCTTGCTGCACATCTCCGACTTTGATACGTATGCCCCGATGCAAACTAACTCTGAGAACTGTAATTCCCCTTTGAAGAAACAGACCACAAGGGCCCATAGCCACAAGCTAGACCATCCTAGTATCTAAGAGTGGTCAACCCAGTGTTTGTAGAGTCTTCCATTAGGTCACAGAGCCTTCTCTACATTAGCCTCATGACTCAAACGCTGAGATGACCCTGTGACCACCATTACTTTATCTGTAGAACGAGGTGAACAAAATTAACTTCACCGGCACTAAATGAAATACGTGAAAAGCAAGCTAGCAACTGAGCACGGCACTCCTTAGGAACTCAGAAACACTAGCAACAAGACAAAAACGCTCCTCTGTGTCCTGAAATGCTGGAGAAAGTATACTAAATTTGAAGAAAAAATAGTAGGAATGCATGAAACCCCCCAAAAAAGGCAAGCTTGTGCATCAGCACTAATTTCGGTTCAGGAGTTAAGCTAGGTGGGTAGAAGAGGACCTGGAGCTATGTGGAGCGCCATCTAGTGGATGAAAAGCAGAGCACAGCCATGTATCATGAGCAGAATAACAACCATGAAAATGAGAATGAAAATGGCCCCTCCCCACTCCCTCTAATTTCTCAATGGGACCTGGAACCAGTAGTGACCCCAAGTGTAGGATTTATACCGAAAGGAGAGATCAAAGAGGTTGCTCCCTAACATCCATGCCCTTTACCATGCCAAGGAAGAATGCCAATAATATGCCAGAACACCATTTAAAAGCCTTAAAATAGCAGCAGAAGCGGATTGGTGAAATCCATGGAAATTTACAGCCTCCCAACTCAGAGCAAGCTCTCTTGTGCTGGGGAGGCTGCAGTGTCCAGATACGCTTAAGCTGCAGTCATAAACAGGTTTATAGAACTTCATTTGTTAAATTTAGGCTTAGGGTACTGTGTGTCGTTGACTAGCATAATGAAATCAACCAACCCTGCTGATTCTGATGGAATCAAAGGCGCTTCCTAAGCCAGGAGTTCTCTTCCAGAACTTTCAGGGCTGGAAAACTAAAATCATTCTAATATATAATAAGGCTAGATTCTATGTGTTGTCACTAGACACAGGGTACCTGCAAAATGTCACCAGTACCCAAACACTTGTCTTGGGCCAGTCCACAACAGCAGGCAATAATAATTTAGAACCTACCATGTGTTCTGCATTACACATGTGTAAACCATCAATCATACTAACAGAGCACTGGGTCCTCAACCTGTGGGTGAGCAAACTGAGGGTCTGAGAAGTTAAGCAACTGGACAAATTTGGAAGGTGTCACCTTGCATAATCACAGGATTCTTTCTGCACAGTTTGATCCTTGTTAACTGTGGCTATTCCCTAGGGAAACAGCATCCACCAGTCTCCACAGTGGCAGTAGGCAAAGTCTGCCCCTCTATAGCTCATGGAATCACTTCTGCTCTGCAAGTCACTGGTGCAAAGCTTTGCAGTTAATTAAGAGCTGTCGTTAGCCCAGTCATTGCCTGCTTGCAAACTACCCAAGGCTCCCAAGCGCAATGCCTAGTGAGCTTGGTTCATTATCTGACTCTCCTAATCTCAGCTTTCTCACCTGTAAAATGAGCTATTCTTTTCTTTTCTTTCCTTATTTTTTTTTTCTTTTCTCTTTCTTTGAGATGGATTTTTCTCTGGGCAGCTCTAGCTGTCCTGGAGCTCGCTCTGTAGACCAGGCTGGCCTCGAACTCAGAGATCTACCTGCCTCTGCCTCTGCCTCCTGAGTTGCAGGGACCAAAGGTGTGCACCAGGACTGCCCAGCATGGTTTATTCTTTTAACAATGTTAGAAGAATTAAATGAAACAATATACATAAAGCATGAAAATGAGAAAAGGCCCTCGATAAACAGCAGCTGCAACAATTAGTAATCAGAGGGCATATATGTTCAAATACACTCCCTTCCAGAAAGCCAAGACTATTCATCATGGAACTATGATCTTGTGTGTTAACACTCCCTCCCTTCCTTCTTTCCTTCCTTCCCTTTCTTCTTTTTGAGCCTGGCTTTAAAGGCTAGGAACTTTCTCATTATAATACCACAAACTAAGTAAGAATCTAATACACTCTGAACCAGTTGATTCCTTGGTGACCAAGAATTAAAAACAAAGAGCTCTGTGTGCAAGCTCTACAGGGCTCCTTCACGCAGCAGGCCCTGAGAGAAGATTCCACTTGCACACTTTCTAGGCCATGCTGTCCTGCTTTCTCTGACTCCCAGGATGCATACATTAAGTCAGATTCCTCACCTTGAACACCCACCAAGCCTCACACTAGTGTGGCTGGAAAGCTCAGGAAACAGTGGGTGGCCTTTCTGTTAAAGCACATTTTCTGACACCTCTTTTAAAAATTCATCATCACCAACAGAAATTCCTAATGGGCTTCTCCCATAATCAAACTTTTATTTAAGAAACAACGCTTATGTCCTCTCTTAAAGTATCCTTTCTAAGCACTGAAGAGTTGCAGTTCCTGCCTGACTATAAGCTCTGCCTCCTTTCCATTTTGGAGCCAGAGATGCCTCATTAGGGAAAATACACACACACACACACACACACACACACACACACACACACACAAACACACACACACACACACACAAGATGGCAGAACAGAGATAAAAGCCTTGCAAGATCCTGCATGGATCAAAGAGAATGCCCCGGAAGCACCTGGCACTAAAGAGGCCCTCCACGCACTTGCTTATATTGTAACCATTTATAAGCACTGTCCCAGAGCTAAGAACCCTGCTGTAGTAAGAGGTATGCCTTTCTCTCTCCCTTCAGTCAGATAGATGACAAGTGACAAAGGGGTCTCTGCATACTCAAGTTGAAGCTGGCATTCTGGCTTTCGGAGCAGTTCAGTTGTTCCTCTGACTTCCAGTTTCTGGCTAATCACGGCCTCAGTAGCATAAACCTTTAATACTAGCACTAAGGAAGTCAAGCAGGCTGGCAGGCAGGCAGGCAGGAGGAGCTCTATGAACTAGAACTCGAAGCCAGCCTGGTCTACATTTTGAGTTCTAGACCAGCCAGGGCCACACAGTGAAACCCTGTCTAGAAAAAGAAAAAGAAAAAAAGGAAAAAAAAAAGAAAAAAATTAAGAAAAAAGAAAGAGAGGCAAGAAGGAAGGAAGGGAGGAAGGAAGGAAGGAAGGAAGGAAGGCAAGCTGGCTGGCTCCTGGCTGGTGCCTGGAATTGCAAATTAACTCCTTCAGGTAAGAAGATTTATAAGATGTGTGCCATGTGCTTTCAGGATTCTAGTGATTCTAGTTAGACTCTATTTATATTTTAAAAAAATCCCATTATGAATTTCAGAAGGAAGGCTGATTGCACTGGAGTGCACTGGCTTAACAAGTTCCTCAGGAAAGAAAAAAAGTAAATAAACATCTGATTGTAAGCAGATCTGACAACATCTTCTCATTATCTCCTGAAAAAGACCCCTACTGTTCCTGCACACCCAGGATCCTGGCATGCTCTCCTGCTGGCTGCTGGCGTTAACACCAGATTTCACTCAGAGCCTTCCCTCCTTCCTCAGTGATGTGCACATTCGAGACCTCATCCTCACATCCCAGATGTGAGACAAGTGACATCAGTGATGTGCACATCGAGACCACATCTCACATCCCTGGTGGTCCACAGAGGTCAGGAGGCCTGGTAGTCCACAGAGGTCAGGGGGTATGGTGGTCCACAGAGGTCAGGAGGCCTGGTGGCCCACAGAAGTCAGGAGTGCTCACTGGCTGTGAACTCCTACCTTCACTCTTCCACCTCTGTGGTAATTACTCCAGGGAGGCTGGAGTTCAGTTTACAAAGCCCAAGCATGGAACCTGAGGCTACTTCCTGAAGACAGGAGGCCAGGTGAGACCAGGTCGGCTCCTAACAGGCTCCCACTCTCCCAGCAGAGTGAAGAGAACTAAACCCCAGCGTCACCCCAGGGTGGAGGTAAGCACTGGGCATCAGTGCAGATGAGAAGAAGGCAATGGAGCCCTGCACTTTGCTGAGGAGAGGAAAGCAGACGGAGGAAATAAAGCAGAAACCTGCAGGGAGAAGAGTAAAATTAGACAACACATCATGTATCTTTCAACCCAATGTGGTTAGGGAGAAGGAACTGCACATCCGGCAGCCAGGTTTTCCAAGTCTGAGCCTGTCACTAACCAACTCTCCGACAGCAACCTCACTTCCCAGACCTCCGAGGGTCAGAACAGGATAGCATGGAAAAGCCGACAACCCACTTTTGCCTTCTCTCTGATGCCCTGAAAGTGTGCCATTTTAGACAAGTTCTCTGCCTGAAAACCTGGCCCAAAGACCTCTCCATCCCTGGGGTGTCGGTGGTAATTAGAATACAAGCATCACCTGGGACAGAAGGGGCTCAGAAACATCGTTCTAGTTCATCTGACCTGACCCTCAGAACACTCTGTATCCCAGAACAACAACTGGGAACTGAGTTCCCGAGGAAAGAAGACGTCTATAAACCTGAAACTAACTCTCTCCTACAGTGAAGCACAGGGCCTTCTAGTTCGTCACCTCTTCTCCAGTAGCCAGCACAAAAAGCCCAGCACACAGGATGGATCCCAAAGTTCCAAGAGCTGGAATACTGTATCTCTCTGTAAGGCACTGCATAAAATTCAGAAGTGGCTGACCTCAAACTGAGTCACTACATCCATTTCCTCCAAATGCAAACCTGAATACTCAAAACCAGAAGAGAAACAAACAAACAAACAAACAAACAAACAAAAAATAACGGCAGCCTCCTCTGGATGAGGTAGGGAATCGCACTCGGAAGCACACAGGTGCCACACCTAGACAGCGCTCTGCTAAGCTCGCTGCTGAGCCTTCACTGTACAGGTGTGAGCAGGTTCAACCAGAGCAAAACGATTTTCCCCAAAATGGAAGCCACACCACTGAGTTCTGTTTATGACAAGGAAATATGGGCTAATGGCCCTCTTTCTGCACAAACATAGCCCCACACACAGCTTAAATAATGCAAAGAGCCCTAATATTTGAGAAGCCGAGGTCATGTGAAAACCATTTAATTTGAAACAGCCACAAAGGGCTTATCAGTGTGGACACACCGACAGTCTGACATCACTCTGCTTCCTCATGTAACCAACAACAACTAAATATAACTTGGCCAGGAATAGCCACCAATCTATACATTATCAGATGATTAAAAACACAGGGTTATGACTTGGACAGACTTTGGACAGGGAACCACCCAAAACTTGACCAAAGGGTGAGATTAAATCATGACACAAGACATTCTGGAGAGGGATTTTACAACTCAGAATATCTCCTACCAGCAAAAGCGACACACAGCATGCACCACCCCTGTAGTCTCTAACGAACCTCCCTAGCAAGAAGCACAGCAGTTCGCACTGCAGGCATGACTGGGGGAGCAAGCCTGGAAACAGTTGAGCAAACACCAAAGCTGCACTTCTTTCCTTTCTTACCAACCCTGACTTCTTTTGTCTTCAATGCCAATTAAGCACTAGCCTTACTTTTGTTGGCAAATGAAAATTTACATTTAGGGCAAAGAGAGAGAAGCAGCTACCTTCAGAAATGAAAAGTCATCTCCGTAACTCATGTCCACCATGAACCACCGGCCTGGACAAAAGGCAGCCGTGCACTTGCACTGGCAGAGGTCTCACCTGATGGCTTGTCTGCACCAGTCCTTACTTAAAGACTGTAGCGACAGTGATAACTCAGCCAGGATGCTGATCGATGTTTATGAATACCGCATTCTGAAATAACTACATCTCATTTATAATCTGTCTCATTATCGTACGGTGCTGATTACTAAACTAAAATACTGGTCACGGGGGGGGGGCTTTAATTCACAGGTGCCTTGGCGTGGGAATGAAATCCTTCACAAGTCTACAATGGAAGTCTGTTTCTTCAAAATGCAGAAAGAGCCCCCTGTCTCCTACAGCAGCATCAATCTTTCTAAAGGACACAGTACTTCCCTCTCTTACACTAAATTAACCAGGAGCAATCATATTCACTGTATTGATTTCAATAGTGGTTTAAATGGACGTGCCAGAAGAGTTCATCTTCTGGGGGGAAGTTGCATGTAGAAAGAAGAATGTCTTTCCAGACAGAAGATGTGGGTTCAAATTAATTCTCAGTACCTACAGGCTGGTATGCAGCAGGGGTCCCAGCACCCTCTGTGAAAGCACTGATTGTCCTGCTTCCAGGGCTGGAAATGTGAGGGTGGAACTAGACAGCAAGTCTTCAACTGCCATGGAAACTTTGTAACTACTGTGCAAAACCTTAAGGACAGTGAGCTTTGGAGATACTAGCTGCAGAGTATCTCTAATCTGCCACACCATAGAAAAGGTTCATCTCAGGATCCACCATTCCCACCTGTGGGAGACTCCAGCAAAACCTCTAAAAAGAGACTTTCCTTGTATATAAATGTACATATACATATATGTGTATTAGATGAACATATATATATATATATATATCAAAATAAGAATAACAACGCTTTCATGCAACTAGTAAAAGGTTGGCTAGCAGATTTCAAATAAAACTTTACCAAAAATCACCCAAATGCTGACTTCAGACCTGATTTTTTTTTTAAGGCACTCGTAATGTTGGAGTTACATAACAGACCATAATTAATATTTCAACTGACAGAGCACTGTGTTCTGGGTATCGGGCTCCATCTCAAGGGATGTGAAAACTCATAGTAACAGGAGCATCCCGGCAGCAGAGCTCCCTTCACAGGTAGGAAATGTACTTCTCACAAGAATTAACAGTCCTGATGAAAAAGCGCAAGGCAACCAAGTTCAAAGCCAAACAAGTCCTAAAATATACCTCCCACAGAGTCCGCTTCAAGGAAGGGAGCCACTACGAACCCCAGCAGACACAGGAACGGAGGGGACTGTGAGCATCCTAACAGCACACGGCGATGACAACACGGCACAGGGAAACAACCCGGACTTTTAAAAGCACTCCTTATCCTTTGAAACCCGTGTCCCTGATTAAGTACGACCCACGTTGGATTTGGTCTCTTGACCCGGAAAACTGTACTTGGCTTCACAGTGCAGACCATTTCTAATCCACTGATCTCACACAACGTACAAAGAAATGTCCTAGAGATGACAGCCCGGCAAGCAGCAAAAGATAGACATAAAGCATAGGGAGTGGGGAGTACAGTTCTAACTGCAGGGACCCAACTACAAGACTGTTCAGAAGGAGCAGGCAGTAAAACTTAAAATTTCTTTCTCACTAATTTAAGAGTGAACGCCCATTACTTTTTCACAGGCTCTGTTACATTAAAGAAATCAAAATAAGCATGCCGTTAACGGGAGAGGCTGGCAAACATTTCTGTGCAACAATTCAAAGACGCTTCAATTCTTGGAGAAGGTACGTCTTTCCGCCACCCCTACAAGAGGACAACAGCCTATTCCTGACAACTGACTACAATAGGTAAGTAACTAAGGTCGTGCTTGTCAAGCATAGGTGTCTACACACAAATAGAATATGTCTGCCTCATGCTTCTCTCCCAACAATAAGAGTCAGGGCCAGCACTGTGAGCAGCATACCCCCAATAGGACCCACTGCACAAAGTGAGTCATAAAATGGTTACAGATCTGACCAGATAATGTCTCTGTCGTAGCCCTGAAAAAAAAAAAAAAAGAAGTAGGGAAAAGGAAAGGGGAAAAATAAAAAATAAAAGAAAAGAACCAGAGAGGTTCCCAGACCATCTTCCTCTGAGACATGAAACATGCTGGACCCAGGTGTAGCAGGTAGATCCGGGGAAGGCAGGCTTCATTTACCTTCCATCCCAACAGATGATTCAGGAAGCAGAGGAGAAGTAAACCTGAAGAATACTGTCCTGGGTAGGCGTGCCTCCATAAACCCCAGTGTCCCTGTCCTTGGCACTTCCCAGTTCCTTTTCCACCCGCGCTGGTTGGAGGAGTGTGAAAAATGGCACAGGCGGGTGGTTCCTTTGGCAATGTGTTCAACCCTAAGCCTGACACCAATGAGGGTCACCCGCCCAGCTTGTCTCAAAAAGAGAAAGGGCGAGCAAGAACTGGCTCTCTGGCGGGCCTCCTCTGCCAAACTGAGACCTCCAAGGGCCGCCTGCCTGCCAGGCTGGCATGAGTGCCCGCCCCCAGGAACGGCAAACTGTCCAGCCGGCGGCCGCCTAGGCACACACACACAGAGAAAAACCGTGGGAGAGAGGCTGGGCTCCTCCCTCGGGGCGGCCGTAGTCCTCCCCTCTATCATGCTTGGAGGATCTGACCCTAAACCTCTTCCAAGGTCCCCAAACTTCACTAACAACCCAAGCACCTGTTCCCTTCACCTCCTGCGCAGCCGATCCGCTCAAGCCCATCCTTATCCCTGCTGCGCTTTCTTCCAGCTCCTTGGACACCCCGAACAGCCCAGGTCCCGGGGCGCCCCGCTCTCTCTCCTCTCTCTCCCGCGAGCTCATCCAGGATCGGTCCAGACACAGGCTCCTACACGCTCGCTGTCCTCCGCCCAGAAGTTTCCCCTGGGTCTACCAGGGTCCCCACGGAAGCACCTCCAGTCCCAAGCTGATGTCGGGCCTCCCTCCCGCCTCCCCGGAGCCGGCAACGAGGGTGCCGTTAACGGCCGCCGAGCTCACCTCGGTTCACCAAGCGCAGGGCGTGCGTGAAGGAGGGGTCCAGAGAGTCCTTCTCCGCCATCAGCTCCGGCAGGTACTTCTCCTCCATGCTCGCCGGCCGCCGGGCCCGCTTCTCCGCCCCGCGGCGCGCGCGCGCCAGCCGCCCCGCAGCCCGAGCCGCCCGCCCCCGGCGGCGCGGACCCCGCCAGGCGCCTCGGCGGCCAAGCCGGGCGGGCGGCCGGGCGGCGGCGGCGGCTCGGGGCGGGCGGCGGCCGCTCAGCCCGGCCCCGTGGAGCCCCAGATCACCGCGCTGCGGGCCGCGGGCTGCACGGCGGCGGGATGAGCGAAAGGAGCGGGCCGGGAAGCCGAAGAGCGCTGGCCAGTCTCGCTCGCCGGCTGCGACGGCGCCCAGCTCTGCCGCGACCCGCCCCGCGCGCCACCCCGCGCGCTCTGAGCCGCCGCGCAGTGCCCCGCGCCCTCCCCGCCCCGCCCGCCGCGCCTGCGCGCTGTGCCGACCGCCCGGCGCGCGCCGCCTCGTGGGGGCACTGGGACTGCGCGGGCCCGCGACGGGGACATTGTAGGGGCGCTTCTGGTCCCTAGACCCGGGGTCTCCATCCCGGGCTCCCCGATGAGCACCTCTAAGCTGTCCAGCACTGCCTTGTATGTGCAGTCTGGGAAACTGAGGCTCACGGGTCAAGTGGCGCGCCCAAGGTCACCCGTCCTAGCGAGGAGGGACAAGGGCAGAGCCTTTGGAACCCAGGTTCAAACTGCCAGGCTCTGGGAACAGTCAGTACGACCAGGCTCCTGATTTGCCACAGCTCCGCGGACTTGCCTAACTTAGGTCGCTTTGCTGTCCGCCGCTATTTGTACGAAAATAGTACAGGGCCGGGCTTGAAACGCCAGCCTCCAGAGACCCTTGGCGCAGAGGTCGGTTACATAAAAGCGCCTGCCCTTCAGACTGTCTTTGTCTTCCAAGACTTGTTCCGGGTTGCCCTTCTCCTTACATGGAGGTGTCTGGACATGGATGAATGAGCCTCTCTAAACTGTCCCCAGTAGGGAACCTACCACGCTGCACATAGGTGGTGATAGCTTCTGTCGCCCTCAAATGCTCTTCTAGGCTTCTTTTAGACCCTTTGAGGGTAAATGTCCCACCCTAGGCCCAGGACTCCTGAGTCCCTGTTCAAAGGATATAGTCCCAACCTCAATAACAAGAGTCCCTTTACAGTCCTCAAGACTTCCCCAGAAAATCCTAAACTCTTCGGGTTTTTTTTCCTCTCCCTGTACTCTAAAGCCATCCACAGAACTACGACTGCTTTCATTAGCCTAGGGCTATCTTGGGGAACAGCAAATTTTGTCTGTCTGAGGGAGAGGTCTCCAACACCTGACGTCAGGGACAGACGTGGGGAGAGCACTAGAAAAGTTTGCTGAAGGAATTCCCCAAGTACCTGACCTCTTTGTTCCAGCCTTGTTACTCACCTGGTTGCAGGTCAGGTGCGACTCAAGAGTCCCCTGCAACAACCTCCCCCTTGTGTCTCTTTAGTCAGAACTGGCAAGAGGCAGTAAAATACAATGGTTAACTAACTGTGACCCTTTAGCAAACTTAGGTCCTCTGTACCTCAGTTTCTCCATCTATCCCACGGAGATGAGAAAAGATTATTTCTAAGGACACTCATGAGGATTTACTACTTCACAAGCACCCCCCTGCACAAAATGAAAGCCAGACTGTTCTGTGGCAGTCTCCTTCGCATGGCTGCTCTCTGAGGCAGAAGCTTCAAAAGGCAGCAGGCGACACCATCTGTGTGGTCCTCTGTGCTGGAGATGAAGCCCAACCCCAGCAGAGGAAGCTCCTAAGGGTAGACCCTGCTTCTGCTCCTAAGCCCCATGCTGGGCTGATCTGGTCTGGTCTGGTCATGCAGTGTGTCCCAAGCCTGAGCCTCACATCTGGACCTCCAACACCTAAGTTCTGTCAACTGTCCCTTGAGTCAGTTGGGGAGTTCTTAAGGGAAGGCTTTCTCCTTTTACATCTGAAGGAAGTACATGCCTCTTGCTCTAGTCTCCCTAGACTTGAATTCCAGGGATTCTCTGACAAGCACTACTGGAGAGGAGAAGCAGTCAGAGTACCTGGTGAAACAGCGCTTCTTGCCCCATGTCTTCCATTTTCTGCCTCGGTAGTAGTCTAAACTTTCACTGATGAGTATCTCTATTAAGCAGTTACTAATTATCTTTATTAAGCATTTACTAATTATCTTTATTATGAGCATTTACTAAGTGCCAAGCTGCTCTGGCAGCTTTATACATCGCCCTCTTGATACCTGCAGGAGAGCTTCCGTTTATCACCGTTTACTCATCAAGAAATCTCCAAGGCTGAGTAATTTTATACTTTGCCAACTGTGCCACCACTGGCAATCTGAGATTCCAGGCCTCCCTATTCTAAAGCCTTCCCACACCGAACCCAGGTAGTGATCTGAGACTGATTAGATCTGTGTCTCACCCTCCATGGAGCTTTTGGCAGAGATGTCCCACCAGCAGCTGGGGAGGAGGACTGTATAGACAACAGAGATGCTGAAACGTCTGCTCTGGACCCTCCCCCTCACAGAAGCTTCCAAGAGGGCAGGTGCCCAGCACGGTGAGTGCCCATGCTGGGTCCTCCAGGGTAGAAGACTGATGTTCCTGTAAGAGGCTCAAAAAATCGTCCCCACCCACCAGTCTGGCTGGACCATAAGATCCAGTGCAGGGCACCACCACCATGTCTTGCTGCCTACTCTGCTGTTCTTCATGAACCCACCATCCCATGGTCTCTGACTTTCAAGTCCTTTAGAAAATAAAAGATGGGTCTTGGAGAACGTTATAGCTCTCTTGCAAACATCAGCAGGCATTGATATAAATTTAAGTCTTTGGGATTCTAGGCCAGAGATCTTTCTTTGCTTCTAGCCAAGCACATCCTGTGTGCTGAGACTGCTCTGGAGTTAGAGGCAAAAGAGGTCTCTGGTCAAGGCACCTCTGGACAAGGGCGCAATGCCCCTGTTGCCTTTACCCAAGACTCTACAGCTTCTGTCCACACTCCATGGAGTCCCTCCGCTGGCATAAGAAACCAGAACTACCTTTTCACCAGATCCAGGTCCCAGACTTTCAGTCCCAGAGATGCAAGGAGTATTTCCCAAGCCAGTGCTACCCATCCTTCCAAGCTACCAGAAAGAGCACAGCCAGTGCAACCCCAGAGGGATGGTTGTCATTTTATAATCTCCACCAACCTCTAGCCCTTCTCTCCCAGGGAGAGAGAGAGATGATATATCATTGGCCTCTGACATTAGCTCCAGTGAGTCATACACTGCTGCTGTGCTTGACATCATTGGGGCGTGCACCAATCCCAGCCTGTGTCTTCTATGTAAGGATTGCTGCCCACATTGCAAACTTCCCTTTGAATGTGTAAGAGATGTGAGCCCTGTGTTACACTCTCATGGGTGGAAAAAGTCCAAATCAGGACTCATTCTGGCCCCCATATCCCTTGCTTACTAGCTACCAGTCTCACCCCAGCAAGCACTACCTCTGAGCACAAGGAAAGAGTGATAGCCATCCTTCAGTGTCAGTTAAGATGTATACCTCACTAACCTCCTCATAGACACATCGTCAGTGCTTTCTGACTCCACCTCCTCTCTGCATCAGTGTTATTTATGCTCTTGTTCATGCTTACAACACTGAGTCTTTGTCTTCTGTGTCCTCAGAAGCTTCTCAGCTCCTTAGCCCAGCGTCTGGTTGAACAGTCAGTTCAATGCAAGCAGTCATTTACTCAGGGATCACTCCTCCTAAAAACAAAAACAGAAACACAAACAAAAACAAAAACATTCTCTAACATCACTGCTACTCAAATCTTCAAGACAGTGGCTTTGTCATGTAAGGAGGACACCAAAAGATGGCATAGCCTCACCTAGAAATCCATCATGAGCATGTTACAGCAAAAGACACCAAGAAGATCCACTCTGATCTCTGACTCCAGTTGTTGCCATAGAAAACAGGTTATGCAAGCTTAGACTGTGGCTGGAAGAACAGAAGCCAACCCTGGTAGGGAAGGAGAAACTTTGGAAGGTAGGAGTCCTCACAATTCAGAGCACATCCACAGATCAGGAATGACTCCATGAGGCCTCCCATACAGGAGACAGCTGGAAGGAAGCTCAGACATCAAGTAAGTGTGGCTAAGAAACTTGAAATAGTCCAGATGTTGGAAGGAGAATTAGATACATCTGCTCATGTGCACATGCATACACATGTGATCATAATATGTACACAAAGAAAGAAACACATACACACATGCACATATACACAAGACATTCAGATAATCTATTATTTCTATTCCACTCAGTCTAAAAACAGGAAAATCATCTCATTCACATACCTGGAGACACCTAGCCTGCTTGCTCAATATTCACACGCTTTCCATGCAAGTCCTCTTTCGATCTGGTGGATGGCAAGGCCAGGTCCTCTTGCACATTTATTTCTCTTTACTGCAGCAAAGCCACCCAGCCAACGTCTGTTCAGTAGGGAAGATGCCACAGATATTGCGCACACACCCCCTCGTGGCCAAATTAAGAAGCACATTCCCTTGAAAGTTGGAGTACTGTGACAGCCACTTGGGTTTTGCCCTCCACTGAAAGGAACTCCGAGGACTGTAATGACAGCCTAAGAAGGAAAATAATGAACTTTCTAATGTGAAGAAAATGAAAGGGGAAGAAGGCAGTGAAATGCAAGTGGGGGGAAGAAAAAGAGAAAGTGGGAGAGGGCTGAACAAAAGAAAGTAAAAGAGCAATGCACAGAAAAGTAGAGTAACAAACATAGGGAAGTCTTCCTGTGCTTAAAGGTAGGCTCACAAAGGAAGTAGCAAAGGAACAAGAATCAACATGTCCAAGCCAGGCAGTGGTGATGCATGCCTTTAATCCCAGCACTTGGGAGGCAGAGGCAGGTGGATTTCTGAGTTCAAGGCTAGCCTGGTCTACAGAGTGAGTTCCAGTACAGAGTCAGGGCTAGGGTTATACAGAAAAACCCTGTCTTGAAAAACGCCAAAAAAAAAAAAAAAAAAAAAAAAAAAAAAAAAAAAAAAAAAAACATGTCCAAGTTCCTTGATGTGACAGCAGCCAGGTGTGTGCAAAAAAGCCATTTGACCCCATCAGGACCTGCGTTGGTAATTCCAAATCTGCTTGTCTCTATTTCTAAGCCTGGAAAGTGTAACAAGTAACAATTGCTTTCTTCCTATTTGATTGAGATCTGATAAGACCAATAAGACTCACAGAGAAGACCCTGGAAAGTACCATGTGTTCTCTGATCTAGCCATGGTAGAAGTGGGTTTTGTTATTTCCCTTGATGTGGGAGCTACCCTGTATCCTTCACATATTGTTCTAAAAATGTGATGTGGTGGTGGAATGCACCAAGTTATCACCCACTCCGGAGCTTTGTAAGATGCTACGATTTGAAAAGCACAGCTGAAATGTAAAACATTATTGCCACAATAGTAAAAATATCCATATCCATCTCCTAGACCACTGTTTCATGTTAGGATGCATAAAAATACACGCAAAACAATTTTGTCTACATGGTGGGTTTTTGGGAGAGGGGACTCAGTAAAACTGCACATATTGAGTTTGGTAAAATAATCAGAAATAAAATACTTTTTGGCAGTATCAGACTATCTATACAAGTACAGCAAGCCAGGTAAAGTGATGACATTTTTAAAGTCCAGTACATTGGATGTCATATAAGATGACCAGTGTTGGGGGCTAGAGAGATGGCTCAGCAGCTAAGAACACTTGAGGCTCTTGCAGAAGACCTGAGGCCTGTTGCCAGCACCCAAGTCAGGGACCCATAACTGCTTGTAACTCTAGTTCCAGGACATCTGACACCCTCTTATGGCCTCCGCTGACACCTGCACTCATCTCAACATACCAAAACACAGATATACATATATACAGGTAATCAAAACTAAAATAAACTAGTTTTTTTTTTAAAAAAAAAAAAAAAAAAAAAAAA
>NW_022196913.1:106929701-106961005 GCF_008632895.1 Mastomys coucha | reverse complement strand
AAAAAAAAAAAAAAAAAAGAATACAGGCTCATAATTTTTTTCCTGTAGTTAAAGCAAAATGAGATAAGCTTACCAAATTGGTTGTGAGAAAGAGCAGACGTGAAGTTGTATAGTCATGTAAGAACATTGAATTCCCAAAGAAAATATTTCAGAACAAAAGTAGACTTCTCGTCAGTAACTTTAAGAGAAGCTATGTACGGCCAAACATTTCTTTCTCTGCTTTCTCCACTACATACTGCTAGCTCACACACATCTGAGTTCTTAGCCCTGCTTTGCTGGGATTTATACCAGGTGGCTATATCCTCCCCAAACCCCTGCTCATTGTTAATGGAGGAGGGAGGCAGGGCATCCTTAATCAACCTCATTCCGCCTTGGATGGCGGTTGGCATTCAGCAGTATGCCAGATTCCTTTAGTTGATATTATCTTTTCAGTGGGTCCTACTTGGTCTCTCTAGCTACACTTACTGGAGATTGGTCTGCAATCAATCACCATTTCAATGTACAAAGCTTAATGATCTATGCACAGTTATACAAGCTGAGCTCCCAGGAGCACATGCTAGTTGAAACCACCTGCTTAAGAGCCAAACTCAGCCCGTAGCCTCCCCTTAGTCAGCTAGGGACTTTGGGGTAAAGCATCCTCTTCAGGCTTCTTTAGAAAAACAAAGGAAAGATAACTCCCTACAAGAAGTTACTCTATGATCCTCGTGAGATAAATGTGAGGTGCTGAGCCCAGGAGCTGTGAGAACATGACAAATGCCATCTCAGTAGAACATCACTGTTTCATGGGAGGGGGGAGGGGTAATGTGTGCTGTGTATATAGCTTTAACTTGTCTAGAAGTCAACAATGTGAAAAGAAACAAACAATAACAAAATCATTTATTCAACCCAATACATTCAGAATGTATTCAATATTATAATCGATAATCTAAAAATATTGGTGAGTTTTAATACTCTTTTTGGGTAATATCTCTAGAATCTAGTATTTTGCCTCCATAGCACATCACAATTCAGTTCAAAATTTTCAATGATGAACAAAAAAATACAAAGTTTTAATTTATGCATTCATGGGCTACTCTATTTTAAAATTTAAATTCAACTGATTGAATAGCATTATAACTAATTCCTTACTACTAATAACACCCATTCATGTGCTAATTAGCCATTTAATTGGACAATGGTTTTGACATTGACAGTACAGAGTGACAGGATGTGATCCAGAATCAAAACCCTGCTGTCAGTACCTAGCCAAATAAATGAGCTTTGTCTCACCCTTCACAAAGTCCCAAAGTATATTCTGTGCAGCCAGTGTGGTGGCTACAAGGTGCTATTGATGTACTAAGTTCCTTTCCTTTGCCATCCTAGACCTGACAGATTTGTTCTCCTTCTGTTTTGGGCATCATGACTTCATCTCAAACAGGAATGAGGTCTGATGAAAGCCAAGGAGGAAATGGTAAGCACTTGCTCACCCTTTTCTGCTGATGCGATGCTCCCCTGAAGCCCCATGAAGTGTCATTAAAGACGCACACCTCAGTAAGCATCCTTGTTTCCAGGGGGCAGCATCCACAGGTGCAGTGCTTTCTCACCGCTCTGGTTGGGTAGGGTTCTCTGTTGTGATAAATTATTGACCAAAACCAACTTGGGGTGGGAGGAGGATTTTGTTTGTCTTATAAGTCCACAATATAGCTTCACTGAGGAAAGTCAAGGCAACCATGGAGGAGTGCTGTTTCCTGGTTTTCTTCTCCATGGCTTCCTCAGCCTGCTTTCTTGTACAACCAAGGCTCTCCTGGTCTGGCTAGGGGTAATGCTACCTACAGTGGTGTGGGGTCTCCCACATCATCATTAATCATTAATGGAAAAATGTGCCCCTCCAACACTTGCCTTCAGGCCAGTCTGCTGGGGTATTATGTCAATTGAGGTTCCCCCAACCCAGATGACTCTCTCTTGTGCCAAGTTGACCAAAAACTAACCAGTACACTTGGGTACATTGCCATCGCCAACAAAACTTGAGTTCTTCAGTAAGGAAAAAGAGTGGATACTTGATAAGCAACTGGCAACCTCCTACCGAGGTGGCACCTGCAATTGTCATGGCTATCGCTGACACTCCTACTACCACTGAACTACTACAATCAAACTCTCTCATATTTTCCAGGGGAGGCTCAAAATTTAAAACAATAGTTTGATGTAGTTGTCACTATTTAAAGAAAATACCCACCTTAGGGCTTTACATCTTAGAATATATCTAAGTACAGCTCGTAGGATCAGTATATGTGGGATACGAGAGGAGGAGGAATGGACTGCCTTTCTGAGAACTGTGGATAGCAGGAGGAATAGGCTTTTGGGGATATGGTGCAGGCAGAAGCTGCCTGCTTTATAGAAATGCAGTAAAATCTGGTGCTGGAGTTATTGTCTTATGAGATTTTGCTTCTAGCCACTGGGAGAATACCCGTGGAAGGCAAGTGTGTGCTGCCCATTGAGGGTTATCGTTTCTTACGGGCATCAGAGATGACGGTATGGGATCAGATTCAGCTTTGAGACCTGCTGACTTTTAACGTCCTATCTTTTTAGTCCGCCCCCATTTATCACCAAGCAGGAACAGGCGCACTGTCAACCTCAATATTATGCAGGCATAACCTGGTTTGCTCTCAAAAAGGTGCTCAAAACCTAAGTATCACAGTCAGGCAACTAATATAATCACTTCACCAGCCAAATGAAGGAATGAGATGAGCAAGCGCACACAGATTTAGCTTATGCCCTCACACAGAAAATCTCCATTGTAATAGTGTATTGTTTTCTCTTACCGTGTTATCACACAGTGAGTTTTCTATTTTCTTTTTCCTTATACTCCCTTTCAATTTATTAGAGTCCTGAGAGGAAAGAAATTGTGTACTCAAAAAGGGCTGTAACAGGATTTTACAAAGAGGTTATTTACAAGGTTAAGGTGGGGAGAAAGGAACTGAACGGGAAGAAAACAGTGTGGGAAATCAACAGAAAACCTGGCCATCCTGCTTCTAACAGTGAGGCAAGGAAAACGAAGTCTATGCCAGCTATAGAGGTAGAACAAAGCCTTCAACAAAGACGTGACTGAAGACAGGTAACAAACCAAAAACCAACTGAGCAAAATTTGTTTACTGAGTTGCCATATTCTCTTTATCTAAAGAAACCTTTGCAAAGAACTCACTGTGTGTCTGATCCTGTTGAAAAGAGCTCATTGTGCAAACAACTGTCAAAGTCACATTGGCATGGAGAAGCTGGCTCCTTAAGGAATGCTCTTGCTAAGTGGCCCTGTATTTCTTAAGTGGAGTATGAAAGTGTGGTTCCTGTGGGTTTACTCTCCCAAGGACTAACAAGCACTTACTCCTGAACTCTGCTGTAACCATATACTGCTTTGGAAGAGGCAAAGAGGGTGCTGTCCAAGCCCTTGGTGCTGATCATTCCTTTGACTTTTAAAAAGAAATTATTTATATATTTACATCAGAAATGCTGCTCCCTTCTATGGCCCCTCCCCCCCATCTCCTTCCCTTTCACCTCTGATAGGGTCTTCCATGTGTATCCCCCCACCCTGGTGCATCAATCCTCTGCAGAATTAGGTTGTATCTTCTCCCACTGAGGCCACAGAAGGCAGCCCTAAGCTGCATGTGTTCTGGGGGCTTTGGGGCAACTCGAATATGCTTTTTGATTGGTATCTCAGTCTCTGGGAGCTCCCAGGGGTTAGTTGACACTGTTGGTTTTCCTGTGGTGTTGCCATGACCTTCAGGGCCTTCTATCTTTCCCCTAACTCTTCCATAGGAGTCCCTACCCTCCATCCAGTGTTTGACAGTGGGCATCTGCATCTGGCTCAGTCAGGTGCTGGGTGGAACCCCTCAGAGGACAGCTATGCTAAGCTCCTGCCTGAAAGCACAATATAGCATCACTAGTAGTGTCAGGGATTGGTGCCTGCTCATGGGATGAATCCCAAGTTGTGTTGGATGGGTCACTTGTCGGCCATTCCTTCAGTTTCTACTCCAATTTTTTTTCCTGTATTTCTTTTAGACAGGGTTGAAAATTTTGTAGGTGGGTTGGTGTCTTTATCCTTCCCCTGGGGGTCCTGTGTGGCTACTGAAGGTGGTCTCTTCAGGTTCCATATCCCCACTGTTGGGCATTTTGGCTAAAGTCAGACACATTGACTCCTTTCCCTTGATGACTTGTAGGAAGAAAGGAGTTGAACTCACTGTGTATGCTGCTTGGTGTTGTGTCTGTAAGGGCAGATGTTGAATGCTGTATACTATCCCAAACACTTCTCATGGTTAGTGCCTAATTTAATTCACACATCTCTTTCAAGTAGTGGGATGATTTTTCTCCATTTTTGGGTAAGGACCTAAGAAACTAAATGGTTAAGTAGACCACAGACTCTCAATTGTCAAAGGAGAGTCAAAACAGCACCTACTCCACTGGACTGGTATAAAGATAAATTTTAGTTAATATTTGAAAATACAGCATAATTAGGTACACAGTATCTGCTTTACAACAATACCAGGAACATAGTGAGTGCTTTACAACATGACTAGCTACACAGTGAATGATTACAATATGACCAGTTACAGAGTGAGTTCTTTTCTACAGGACCAGAAACATAGTGAGTTCTATGCAATGGTTTCTTAGAAAAAGAGAATAATGTCAATTCAGTAAACAAATTTTGTTCAGTTGGTATTTTGTTTGTTGGCTGGCTGGCTGGTTGGTTGGTTGGTTGGTTGGTTGGTTGTTGGTTGGTTGGTTGGTTGGTTTTAGATTTTGGTTTTGTTTTATTTTGTTTATATTTGATACTGGTCTGCAATACTACCCTCCCTTGAATGTTGAGGTCAAATAAAAACTACTTTTATCTGTCCAGGAAGAGATTAAGGTCATTAAAAATCAAGCAGTGATTTATTGATACAAGTCATTCAAATTTACTGTTTAGCATTCCATGGCCTAGGAGTGATTTGACATTTTGTTTTATAGACAAATAAACAAACAAAAGGCCCCAACATCCCCTCATGAATAGAAGAGCAGTGGACTTGGCAAGTTACAAATGGAATTCTTTTTCACAGATTACCAACATGTAATGGATGTAGTCAAGTTGTTTCCCCCTTTCACCTGTGAAATAGGGTTAGTGATTCCCAGATCAACTGCCCCTTCAATCACAGGACAGTCACTCAGTAAAAGGGGGGAGTCTCTTTGTCTTTCATTACAAAACTGGGAATAATGAAGAATTCTAGGAAAGAGTTAGTTTTGGAAACCTATTCCATAGATAGCATCATTAGCTAATGAGCATCAATATAAGTTTGAAAAACAATGCCCATTTTTTGTTGTTTGTTTGTTTTTGGCTTTGATTTTTCCCCCTAACCTTGCTTATGGAGAAGACTCCTCTGCCTTTCTACTTTGAAACTATATCAGTCTGTTTTCAGTTTCTATACTATATAACTGAGGCTGGGTACTTTGTACGGAAGGACGTTTACTTAGCTTGGGGATTTGGAGGCTGAATTCCAGGATCCGATTATCCTGTCAGTTCAGCCTATGGTGGGGGCTTCACAGAAGGTAGATTGATTGGGAGTACAGGGAAGAGAAAGAACTCAAAGGCTGAGCTAGGATCCAGAGACCAGAGAAGAAGTTCATCTTCCACTTTCATAGCAACCTTCTCAATACCTCGGCTTCTCATGAACACAGCTTTAACCTTTCTGAAGACAGGACCCATAAGGATTAAGATGTTCTACTGGGACCTACATCATATATGTCCTACCATCTCTTAACATTACCAACCAAGATTCAAGCTTTGAGCCCTTAGAGATACACTGAAATTATACCTAAGGTGTTTCTGAGGCACAGTAGAAAGAACATAGATTTTGGAGCCTGGTTTTCTAATTCTAAGTTATGATACAATTCAGCAAAGACAGAACCTCACTGAGCCGCCATTTCCTCAGTCATCAATGTCTCCCTCACACGAATACTGAGATAGAGCAATATTGTGCACTTAAATTGCTGGCTGTGCCCACTTCTTCATCTTGGGACAGCCTGGGCCATTGTTCACAGGGCTGTAGTGGAGGGAGAAAAACTTTGGGGGTGTGTTCAGCAGTGAGTGCACAGGCAAAGAACATACACCTGGGAACAGCTTTGGACAACAGAATCTGTTCAATGAGGATAGGGGTAAGGGGTACTCATGCCCTTGGGGATGTAGCCAGCGTATCTGGAGCAAGGCTTATGTGGCCATGTAGAATTGGCCAGGAGAGGGGTGTTGGAAGATGCCTCATCTGCATACTGAGGGGCTGGAAGACAGGGGTAGGGCTGGGGGTGGGAGTGGAGGAGACACAAGAGGAACCTTGTAAGGTCAAACAAGAAGTGAAGCCTGGTAACCGATAACTGTCAGAGTAACAAATTCTTACTAGGGTTGATGGTGGGGCAGCTGGATTCTTGGCACTAGGGTGGGAGTGGGGAGAGATCCAACTCCTGCTGTCTTCATCTGAGGTATCCAGGACTGATGCTCTCCTCCATCTTCCCTTCTTAATCCTAGGCCATTACAACCCCAGATTAAGTCACCTGCACACAGTAAGTGTCTTAGCCAACGACAGGCATGGTAATAAATTCATGAGCACCTTTTAAAAATTAGGCTACTCTACTAGTCGCTTTCTGATGCTATGGTAAAATACCACAACCAAAACAACTTATAGAAGAAAGAGTTTATTTGGACTTACAGTGCTAGGGGGACAAGAGTCCATGAAGGCAAAGAAGCATGGTAGCAAGCAGCAGGCATGGCTGAGAGCCTGCTTACAGCAAACTACAAGGAGGGATGGCTTTTTCCTTTCAAAGCCTGTCCCCAGTGTCAGACTTGGTCCAGCAATGCTGCACCACCTAAACCTGCCCCAACAGCACTACCGTCTGGGAACCAAGTGTCCAGATGCTCAGGATTATAGGAGACACTTCTCATTCAAACCATCACAGCTGCTTAGGAAACCAAGTAACTGTATAAAATACATATTTTAAAATGTATATAAATTGCTCCTGTGATGAATATTTGTCTTCTGAGTTTTCTAAAATACAGAGAGGAATAAAATCTTACACAGCAAAGAAACAGCACCACTTGTGCTGAAGAACCTGTTGTACTAGAAAAGAACATTTTAAAAGGGAGACCCAGGGCAGGGGATGTGGCTTCTGACTAGTTCTGCAGAATGAGCCGAGGATCACAGGCTGCACACAGTAGTGATTGTTAGTCTTTGGGTGTTTTCCCCAAGATGTCAAACGTGCTTTTATAACAGGCCCCTCAATTAGCCTAAGTGTCCTTAAATCAAGTGAGTCTCTGATTAAGGAACTGCTGTGTTCTTGCTTTTGTGTTCCTATGTCTATAGAAGCAGTTGTCCTTTCTCTAGCAAATAGCTCCAATTTTGTCCTCTCTTGGGGTTCTCTATTCCTTTGAATGATTCCTCTATTATTCCAGAGGTCTGGAAGCCTTGCCCTTTCCCTACACCCCCAGTAGCTTTGTCTGCAATTCCTGTGGCTTTTTCCTCCTATGAGTCCCTGAACTCCCAGTCCCTGCCCTAGCCCTTCCTTCTATCTCATAGTCCAGTCTCCTCCCTGATACTATGATCACTGGCATCTCTCTTGACAACAGCCCATGCTGCACCACACTGATCTTTAAAAATGCAACTCTGTTTTTTCTTCCTCCTTTAAGGCCCTACAGGGTCTCCCACGCTGTTGGTTCAGACGAAGGTCAGATTCTTTATTCAACCAGTAACAGACAGCAGGATTTGGTCCTTTCTATTCGGATGGTTTATTCTAATGTCACTGCAGCCACACAGACCTTTGAGTTTGGGGAATAGCCCATCAATAAGTTGGATGGGCATGTCCCAATGTAATAATGTACAGTAGCATAAAGATTTAGTATTCATCAGATTCTTTTAACCTATTTTACACTGTTTTCTTTCCTTATCCTCTCCTTTATAGTGTTTCAAGTTTCTTCTTTCTGCTAGCTAAGGAAAGACCACAGGGCTTTGCACATACTAGGCACATATACAACCTCTAATCTCCATTTCTAGCTTGATTGTGAACTAAGTAAGACATATTAAATTACCTTTCACAATGTTAACCCCCCATCATTCCATCCCATGTACACATGCAAGAATATGGATATGCATGCATTTACATGTGAATGTGCACATGACCTTTTGTCTTTACACATACATATACACCTGTGGGCATGAGTATAAACACACACACACACACACACACACACACACACACACACACACTGTTACTAAGACTAAAGAGCCTTATTTAGTATCTCAAGTGAAATGTATGCTTTAAATCAGGTGGCCACTGGAGCTGGAGAGATGGCTGCTCTGCTGCAGGACCCAATTTCAATTCCCAGCACCAACATGGCAGCTCATAATTGCCAGTAATTCCAGTTTCATGGAATCTGACACCCTCACATAGATATATGTGCAGGCAAATCCATCAGTGCACTTTAAAATAGTAAAACAAAATAATTAAAAAATATTTTTAAAAAATCAGGTGGCTATTGATTCAGGAAAAAAATTGTTCTCACTAGGTCCAAAATCCCTCCATGCTTGCTTTCTCTATTTATGCCTGTATTGCCACTGTATAGACTGTGTATATCTCTTGTCCTTTACTGTTTCAGACTTTGGAATAAGGTTTCTGCCTTCATAAAGCTTATAGTCTACTGGAGGAGACAGAAAGGCCAACAATCAGCTCTATAAACTTAAAGAAGTGACTTAACCTCCCTGTGCCACAGACCCAGTCTATAAAATGGAACTGTGAATGTCATCCTTACAGTGTCATTATGGACTGAAATTAAATAAAATGTCAATTTGTAAGTGCCAATCTCATAAGATCAGTAAGAGACATAATGGAAGCATACAAGACTAGTGCTTAGAACAATAAAAAGATAATCCATGTCTTCAGCAAGTGACGCCTTTATATTTGTTATGTGAGCAAAAGAATACAGTAATATTTCTCATTGAGATTCAATTTTCTAAAAAGACCAATCTAGAGTTAGTGATAAAGAATGATTCCAGAATATGGAAAAGCATAGCAATAATCCCAGCAGCACTTCAGTAGAAGCGTGGGGATCAGGAATTCAAGACCCACTTTAGCTACATCATAAGATTAAAGCTATCCTGGGCTACAAGGGATCCTAGATAGGTACTTAGGTAGGTACGTAGATAGGGATAGATAGATAGATAGACAGACAGACAGACAGACAGACACACAGACAGATAGACAGACAGATAGATAGATAGATAGATAGATAGATAGATAGATAGATAGATACATACATACATACATACATACATACATACATACCTACCTACCTAGATACATAGATAGATAGATAGATACATACATACATACATACATACATACATACATACATAGACAGACAAACAGACATACAGACAGATAGATGATAAATAGAGAGATTTACCAAGAATGTCCTGTTCAAAGAGGTTGTAGAAACAAAACTCAGGCCCTTATACCTGAGTAGCAGACACCTTACCAACCGAGCCTCCATCTCTCTAGCTTCTCTTTGTAAATAAAATAACTCATGTGCATACTAAGCAATAACCTTCACACATGAACAGCGTTAACAAAAGCTGGCCACTCTATGACTCTCCATTTGCTTCAAGTATAAGCATTCATCAAATCTGGCAATCCCCAATTCTCAGATTCCACACAGCCATGCAGGTCAGACTTCAAAGTCATGATAGAGTACCTTCCAACACCAAACGCTGGCACATCACCACTCAGTCATACCAGAGTCCTAGCGATGAGCTGCCAGATAGGTGAAACACTTGGGTCTTGCTGGAGCCATTTTCATAACTTCCCTGATCACTCTTTAAATGAGTCCTGTGATGATCAGTATGAATTGTCAACCTAATGGGCTCTAGAATCAACTAAAAGCCAAGTATCGGAGTATTACTGTGAAGTATTTTCTATATTGAGTTAGCTGAGATGAGAATATCCATCCTAAAGGTATAGACACTATTTCTTGGGTTGGAGTCCTGGGCTCCATTCAAATGAGAAAGTGCCCAAGGACATCCATCTGTGACTGCTTTCTGACAGAGGGTGAAATGTGATGAGCTGCCCCATCCTCCAACTACCATGCCTTCCATACCATGGACTGCACACTCAGATTGTGAGCCCAAAGAATCTCTTCCATCTTATGCTGCCTCTGGTGATTGTGTCACAGCAGTGAGAAAAGTAACGGATACAGTCAGTAGTAGGTTTCCACATTTTCCCCATTTGCAGGGGTGGTGGAGGAAGGGCAAGGAATCCTTGAGGATGGGGTAACTTGTCCAACAATGGACCCTTCAGCTTGCGTTACATACTCTGACCCCATACCTGTACTATTTCTCCTGAGGCTTTTTCTACCTATGAAGCCAAATCCTGCTGGAAGATTTTTGTCCACTTTTTCCAGGAACATTCTGAGTTCCTACAGACCCTTGATCTCATCTGGAAAAAAAAAATCAGGCTCTGGGCCACCTTTAGTCTCAAATGCCTCCAGGGGATGAAATAACACCTACTCCCTTCTCTTCTCCCTACCTTCTTCTTTCCTTTTTTTTTCTTTCATTCATTTTCCTCCTTTGTCTCTTTTTATGTGCTGCACAGGGCTGCAGACTTGCTAAATTGGCAAGTCCTGACAACACTGGATGAGAGGCAAGGGAGAACAAGGAGAGAAAAATGATCCCAGTGATTCTGTTGCTAGTGAATCGCATGCTTTCTTCACAGCTGGAAGCAGCGTCTGAATAATCTCGGAATTAAGTACTTTCCCTGAAGAAGGCACACTTTCTGGAGCAAGAATTAGGGCACACTTCTGATAAGCAAGTTGAGGATATGCAAAGAGGCCAAAAGATTGGAATCAGGTTCAGGACCTGGGAAGGAAGCAGATAAATGCTTCCCCACCCCACCCGCATGCTTATACGTGTGTGTGTGTGTGTGTGTGTGTGTGTGTGTGTGTGTGTGTGTGTGTGTGTGATATCAAAAGAAATTTAGGTTAAAGTTTACTCAGCTTTCAGGTCTATGAGGCACTAGAATAAATGGTGAGACTTCTTCCAAGAATAACTGCTATGTCTTCTTGACCCATTGTCCAAGTGTACACTTGAGCTGGATCTACACATGCCATGACCTCCTTGTCACTCCCTGCTCCCTCCCACGTGCACACTGATACACTGTGCCACCTCTGACATGGCATCTATCTTGTCTTAGTTATATTTCTATTTTGTGCAGAGACCATAACCATGAAACTAACGCAGTGGCTTAAAGAACTTCTATCTTGATCCATAAGCATGAGGCAGAAAGGGGGAGGAGAGGGAGAGAGAGACAGAAAAGCAGAGAGAGAGAGAGAGAGAGAGAGAGAGAGAGAGAGAGAGAGATTGGTGTTCAACTTTCTTCTATGGTAACATGCATCCATGTAGCATGAACCCATAGGTACCAGCTCAACTTCTCCTTGTTCAATGAGAAAAAGAAAGAGGGGGAAAGAGAGATAACTCATCAGTTAAAGGCATATACTGCTCTTTCTTCTAGGCAGAAACACCTACCCTGCCTTGATCATTGAGTTCCTGGATGAGAGACATACTCACAGCCTATATATTTTTAAATAGCCTTAGGCACTACAATAGCTGAGCAGCTGCCTACATTACATGCTGTTAGAATCTATTTTCCTATCAATAATACCGAGCTATATTTACTATTTTCTATGCTCCATCTGGGCTGCTCTTAACCCCAATTGACCAGCCTGCACAGCCATGTTTTTATAGCTCAGCTCATGACAGTTCTCTTTCTCTCTGCTGAACCTTCTCCTTCCTCCTTGTCCTCTCACTTCCAAGCCCTCAAAAACTCAACCCCACCTATCTCTTTTCTGCCTAGCTACTGGTTATTGGCATCTTCATTTAATCACAATTAATTGGGGGTGCGGGTCACTCAGCATCCTATGTGTGGACTCTCTGCTCTCTGAAGCACCAGTCTTGAGGGAGGGCAAATTAGCATTAGAATACAAGCAGCCTTAGGCTAACCCACTGCACTTTCTCTTCCAGAAGGCTAGTTCCATTCACAGCAGCCGTGTCAGGTGGCTCACAATTGCCTATCATTCCAACTCTAGGTGACCTTATATCCTCCTCTAGACTTTTCATGTACCTACCCACACATGCACACATTACACATAGACATACACTCATACACATAATTTATACAATAGAATTAATCTTTTAAAAAGAAAAAAAGTGACAGCCCATCATTATTTAGCCACATGAATTGTTAGCACATTCCTCATGTAATAGGTTGAAGATCTGTAAGCTATTTAATCCATCAACATACATTTCATGTCCAACACGTTTATACCAGAATGATTTGTTTCTGAGCTGTGGTAGTTTTAAACAGCAACTCTGACAACTCGTTTGAGCATGTAGTGTAAAAAGAAATGTCTTGGAGCTATTATAGAGGGAATGTTCAAGGAGGTGGAGGTGAGAAGACTGAGATTCAGGGCATTCTTTTCTTGTGCTCAGGAGAAGCACATATTGCGGGGCTTACCCAGAAGTGTGTGTGTGAGAAAGAGTGTTAAATTACTTAATAGTTTGTCATGTACATATGCATGTATAATTATATGTCAAGTTTAGAAAGCCAATCACGTTTTCAAAAATCCACTTCATTTGAGTAAAACTGAAATCCATGTGAACCAAAAGGTTGCTCTTTTCCTTCTAATGATTATGGCTCAGAGGATGCCTGCTATTAATCCGACCCCTCTCCACCACCAGGCAAATAAATTTCAGTCCTTCCTTCATTCACAATCCCACTGAGGAAGCCACCGAGGAACACATGCCAGGCACTGAGGAGCACGTGGCCTCGTTGTATTTCCCAACCTAGGGAGGGCACATATCAAACATGACATGGAACGCCAGGAGCAGAAATGGGACAACTTAGGACTTTTCTTCTGCACGTGTATGTTATCTCCACTGGCTGCCTACCCCGAGTCTCCTTCCCTTATTTCACAGTCTTCGTACCTCTGATAGTCAATGAGCTTATATTGTTAAATCCACTCAGACACTCTGGATCTTATGATTTATGAATTCTTGATCTTATTTTAAACTGATTCCAAATTTGTTTTCCTATAGGCCTGGCTGTCCTGGAAATAACTATATAGACCACACTGGCCTCAAACTCACGGAGATCCACCTACCTGCTTTTGTCCTCTGAGTGCTGGGATTAAAGGCATATACCACCACACCCAGCACTAAAACAATGATTTTTATCTCATGTAGCTACATGCAGCTGCATATGTGTGATCACATATTCTTTAAAGGCTATGTCCTTCTACAGTATAATTTGACCCTGAAGTGGAACACCATGCTAATCAAGAGAGCACAACTGATTGAAAACCTATGAGAGTGAGATTAAAGAAAGTACAGCAGGGCAGTTTTGCTTAATTTGATATATAAAACCTTTATTGATATTCAAAACACATTTTAAAATAGTTTGAAATAATCTCTATTTCATTAGGTAACAATGCTAATAAAACAAAGTTTCACCATAGACTAAGTTCTATGCAATAATCAGTTAATTAAGTGAAGGGACAAGCTGTATTTAAAGATCTGTAGACAGGATATCAAAGATATTGTTCTAATATGATGTACTTTCCTCATAATATATCTTTCCTCTTTTTTTTCCCCTTCTGTGGTGTGTGGCTGTAAAGAAAACTGTTACAAATGAAAGAAAGGGAGGGAGAGAGAAAAGGAGGGAGGGAGGAATGGAGGGGGAGGGAGGGAGGAAGGAAAAGGAAAACTCTTACAGCAGGCAAGGTACTTACACTACAATTTCAGTTTTAGTAATTTCTGGATTATATCTCAAGTCCCCACACACAGTCTTCTTTTGTTAAAGGTGCTCAGATATTTCCCCATTGTAGTTTTATTCTCTGCATCTAAGCTTTGGTTTAGGATGAACAGAAATCCCTAATAGGAATACTCACCTTCTCTCTCCTTCTACCTCCCTCTCCTCTTTCCTCCTCATCTCCCTCTCCCCTTTCCTCCTTTCTTCCCTCTCCCCTCCCTATTTTCTCCCTCCCATCTGCCCTCCTTTCCTCCCTCTCCCCTCCCTGTCCCCTTCCTCCTTTCCTCCCTCTCACCTCCCTCCTTTGTTCCCTCTCCTCCCTCTCCCCCTCTCTTCTCCTCCCTCTCCCTTCCCTTCTCTCCTCCCTCTCCCTTTCCTCCTTTCTTCCCTCTCCCCTTCTTCCTTTCTTCCCTCTTTCCCTTCCTTCTTTTCTCCTATATTTGTTTTTTAATTAGATATTTTCTTTATTTACATTTCAAATGATATCCCTTTTCCAATTTCCCCTCTGAAAAAAGAACCTGTTCCCTCCCCCTCCTGTTATTTCTTTATGTCTTCTCTTTGTCTTTACTCTTCTGTCCCTGTCTCCCTTCCACCAAAAAAAAAAAAAAAAGCACATCAATATTTGTGGCTGATATAGAAGTACGAAGGTGACATTCATTGCAACCTTGTTCATCCCCTTGTCTGCTCAGAGTTGAAAGAACTAACAGTACCCAGGGTAGACAACTATCAGCCCCCACTCACCAAGACAGTGGGACAAATGTATAGGAAATTTCACTCTCCCCCTTGCTTCTGCACAGCGCATGGGTCAGCCACTCAGACAATGCAGTGAATAAAGTCCAGTCCAGACTTGCTCACTGGAGAAAGGAATTTCAGTCTGGTCTTACCCTTATCTGGCCACTATGAAAGTAGTCACTCAAAACAGGATGAGTCTTTTGTTTTCCTGATGTGATGGACTGTATGAGACAGACATGAGTTCAAATTCTGACTTTTGATTCATAACAATAGTGAGACTTTGGAGAAAAATATTTCTCATATTTCTACATCTTCATCTTAAAGTAAGGGTAGGTACCATACATTACAAGGTTCCTGTGAGGTGGAAACAAAATCATAACCAGGTCTCCTGCAAAGCCAAATCCCTGTATGCTTGTTGTCAGCAAAACATCTCCCTTCCCCTCAACAGTGAAGCGGTGCACTGCAGTTCCCAGGCTCCCCAGGGGTCTGACTTATTTTGTGGAATGAGCAAAATTCTACTCTCCTATTAGTTAAGAGCCTACTCCACCTACAGGCTTTCTGCTCTGTAGGATACAAGGAAAAACTAAGGGTTTTAGTCCTTAA
Source organism: Mastomys coucha (assembly GCF_008632895.1). Classification (NCBI taxonomy): domain Eukaryota; kingdom Metazoa; phylum Chordata; class Mammalia; order Rodentia; family Muridae; genus Mastomys; species Mastomys coucha. The sequence continues at coordinate 106,945,828 of NW_022196913.1, read as the reverse complement.
GGAAGTAACCATTATGCTCGAATAGATCATTTAATCCATCTCATTATTTGGTAACAAACTGAGTCAGCTGCAAGCTCCCCTGGATGCCAATGAAAAGGAAGGTGTAAACAGTGTAGTTCAGCACCTGTCTGTCTTCTCTCTCTGGAACACTGGCTGAGGAATAAAACAATTGCAGCCTTGTCCTCAAGTGGCTCATCTCCATACAAGGTGGACAAGAAACTTACCAAGTCCTTTCCCATTTTCTTACAGGTGCACCATCAAAGCAGTGCTCCTTGGTACCGAAACTGCCTGAACTGATAATTAGAGCTTTCTGCAAGCTTCATATGGTTTTGAATGTGCTGTCGGACTAGACAGACACACAGGACATCATTTCGCTCTTCCCTACTTCATTATATTAACAAGCATTTAACTCATTCATTGATTCCCTTGCTCTTATTAAGCACTCATTCAACTCGCATTAACCAAACTCCTCTCATGTGTCAGGTATCGCTCAAGATGCTTCGCTGAATTCCTGTCAATCCCTATATCTCCTCCAATGGCCATCAGTTACTCATTTCACTGTTCTCAGCTCTGAACTCAGCCATGCTGTGAAAGGTACAGAGCAGCTTCCTGGGCTGTGAGGATAGATTCAATATTAATGAATTGAATGTAACTGTTAATTTGAAGTAAGCATTAAAGTGGTTTGGTCTACTTTGCAAAAAAAAAAAAATTAAATGTAAATTTGACTTTGTGAGGATAGTTTTTCTTTCGTTTGGTCCTAAGTGCCTGCCCCTAACTGCATCTGCCTTTCCTGATAAATGGTGGCTTGTCTGCTCTTATCTCCCAGTCCAATTTAACTCAACTCAACTCTTTTAGTTCTGCAAACATTTTGAGGCTAACAGGAGAAGGCACTCCAAGTCACTCAAGAGTGGAGGTGTGGCCACCTTCGCTTGCCACCAGGATGACCCTGAAGTGACCCTGCTACAGACCGGTTAAATTATCATCTCAGAACCTAGGTTTCAGTTTTCATCTTCCCTCAAATTAGGGCTAATAACTGAATCGTTTTCATAGATTGCTGAAGATTGAATAATAAATGGCTTGATAAATAGAAATGATTATTATTATAGTTTTGGGCTATAGCACTCTGCCCTCATGTCTCTCAGCCTTCTTTGTACATAGTAATTTTGTGTCTCATTTTGCTGTCCTGTCTCTAACCTTCCCTTAATGCTCAGTCCTGTGTCATAGCCCCTGGGGATTTCATGTACTCCAGAGGACAACAAGGTTAGAAATTCTCTGGGCAACTGTTTCTTTATATGTGGTCATGGAGCTCTGAGGAACTTGGAGCACTAGTTGACTAAACAGCCCCCACTATACTACACACACAAGTGTGTCAGTGGAGGCTTGGCCATGTCCCCTTGCTTTTGAGATGACACTGAAGTGACCTTGCTACAGACTTGTTTAATTATCATATTGGAACCTCTGTTTCAGTTTTCATCTTTCCTCAACTTAAAGCTAACAACAGAACCTTTTCCACAGATTTAAGCCTTGAGCTTTGGGAAACTGGAGCCTCCATTTTTTAGAAGCAAGTAGAATGTAACAGTTAAGAATCTCAGGAACTAGACTGTCAATTCCAAAGCTTTAAAACCTTAGAAAATTTTACTTAACATCCTCAGGCCTTGCTTGGTTTTCTTATCTGAAAGAAAATGATCTTGAGCTACACACTATAGACCAGGTTAGAACAGGGCAGTATGGACCGTATGTTCTGGACAACCCTACGCTGTACTGCCCATGCCGTAGGCCAAGGACTGAGGTCCCATTCCACTGAGATCTTCTACATTCCCTTCCAACTCTCGCCATCTCCAAAGGCCTCCAGAGTTTGCTGTCCAGACAGTTCCAAAGCCAACTACTCCCAAGACCTCTGGGGTTTCTTCTTGGGTGTCTGCCTGAAGGCAGACTGTGCCATGAGACCTCTGGGTCTGAGGGCTGGTACTGACAAGGTTCTTGAACCTGTAACTAAAGAGTCTGTGCACAGACTATGGCTCCAGATGATGGGAATCAGACCACAGAAGGGAAAGAGAGTTTCTTTTGTCCTGGGGCTGCATCCATCCTGTGCATTAGTAACAGTCCCTACTATTAGTCTCCATCCCCAAGGGATAATGTGTGCTTTTTATATTCCAAGAGGGAACTTGCTCAATTTACTTCATCCTCCAGGAACCCATATAATTTACCTCAGGGTAGGCTCCCCTGGACATGCCTTTCCTTCTTTGCAAAGACCAGTTTGATCTGTCAAGAAGAACTAAGAGATTCTCCCATAGGAAGCACATCTTAGGAAGAGACTCAGTTTCTGATCCCATCATGAGTGATGCTACCTGTGTCCAGCATTGATTTATTTGGCAGTTGGATGTTGTCCTTCACAACATCCTGGGCAAACCATCCTGCCCTTCACCTCTTGAAATGCCTATGTTCTATCACCTAATGCCTAGGTGATTTTCACAGACCTGTTGACTCATTTTCCAGTAGCCTGGCATTCCTAGGGCACTTAGACCCAAGATATACTATGATCCCATCCTCCTCCACCTCTCTGTCTCATTACGTGTGCAAAAACTTCAGGTACTAACTCTTAGCTGTTGTTATCTCATCTGGATGCTGCCTCCAGCCTGCTTAGTGAATGTCCAGACACCTGCTAAGTGATCCAGACTCCAAGGACTGCTTTGCCCAGAGCAAAAGGGACAGCCTAGGTGGACAGTCACAGTGAGAGGAGGGCAGCACCTGCTCAGTGCACTGCTCTGAGGCCCCTAAAGTCTCCTCCTGCAGTGCAGTGTCAATGGGGTCATGTTCATAATGACCAAATAATGAGCTGCAGAAGTTCAAACAGAAGACTTTACCTTACTTCTGTGTTGCAAGAGCACCACACAGGGCTGGCAAAAAATGTGTGTTCTGTGAGTTGGTCAAGTGAATGAGGTAATGGGGACAGCAGGTGGAAACACAAGTTTTTCGCTCTCTAAGATGACAAAGCAGTATGTGAAAAGTGAAAGACATCAGGAAACTGAATGCTGCTTTAGGTTCTTTTTTTCTCACATTTGTAAGGATGCCTAGGCTTGTGAGGACACAGAGCAAAAGGAGCTGGATGGTTCTGCGTAAGAGAATGAGGAAAATTTGAAGTGCTCCCAGCCAGGTGGGGTGGGAGAAGGTAGGGGAGAGCCACGGACATGGTGTATGAAGCAATACTCACTATCCTAGCCACCAAATCTCTCTCTCTCTCTCTCTCTCTCTCTCTCTCTCTCTCTCTCTCTCTCTCTCTCTCTCTCTCTCTCTCTCTCTCTCTCTCTCTCTCTCTCTCCGTGTGTGTGTGTGTGTGTGTGTGTGTGTGTGTGTGTGTGTATGTGTGTGCGCATGTGTGTGCATGCACATGTTCATGTATGTATGACACTGCAGGGAAAAGGGTATAGTCAGGATTCTACAGAGAGACAGAACCAATTGTGCATCCAGGGTTTAGAAAGGATGATTCATTCTTAGAACTGGATCACACAGTTATGGAAACCAAGAAGTCCCATGCCAGCTACAAGCTGGAGAATCACAAAACTTAATGTTCATCAGTTCTGAGGCCACAGGCCTTGGAAACTGGGAGCCATGGTTTTAAGTGTCAGGGTCCAAAGACAGGAGGACAAAGACCTCTAGGAGCTGAGGTTGGGGGTGTGGGGTAGGAGCTCCAACATAAAAGAGTAGAAAAAGTTATCATTCTTTCACCTTCTTCTCTCTCTGGCCCTCAGGTAATGTTCTCTCGTGTTGATGAGAAGGTCTTTGCTCAGCCTATTGATGGTTCAAATACTTATTGCTCCCAGAAACACTTAAATAGACATCTAGAAATTTTTTACCAGCTATCCAGATACCAAGTTTCTCAGTTGAGCCATAAGCAAAACCATCATATGAGTGTGTAGACAAGCCTTCCTTTGTCTTTTGTTATAATAGAATACCCCAAATGGAGCAATAGAAGCTTATATAGTACAACTATGGAGACCAAGAGTCCAAAGCAAAGCACCATCTAATGAGGAACTTCTGGGTGCATAGTGGAGGAGCAAGCAAGCATGTGCCAAGCAGAGCACAGCTCTGTTAGAAACAACTTGTGCCTATTACAACACCATCAATCCATTCAGAGGGCAGCACTGCATAACCAGTCACCTATAAAGACCTCTCCTTATTTGACAACTGCAGGTGGGTGATATTGAAGATGCTGGAGATATATAAGGTGATGAAGCCAACTGACACTGACCCATCATTCTATGGCAAACACTGTGATGAGAGCTCTTCACACACAAACTCATCAATCTTCACAATATATGAGATGCCTTCCTAAGGCCCAGATGGAGTAACACACAACATCCAGTGCAAGCCCTGCATTAGATAGGTCTGCATTCAAGTCCTTCTCTGATAAGCTCTCTCTCTGTGGAATACTGCAGTCTTCATCTATAACTTTAAGCTGTGGTCTGAATACAGTTTGTTTGGCTAAAGGCCCATTGTAATTAGAGGTTTGACATTCAGAGTGATGCTATTTGGAATTGGTGGAATCTTTGAAGCCCTGACCTAGTTGGGGATCTTTAGGTCTCTGGTCAGTTACCCTCAGAAGGATGTTCTCATGAGACTCCAGAAGATTGTTTGGGTTTATCCTGAAAAATTAACCCGTAGTCGTCCAAATACCAGGAAAGTACTTGAAAAGAATGGAGTTCAAAAAGGCGATGAAATCCACCCTGCTGAGTTGGGGGGGGTAGTAAACATTCAAACCATAACAGTGTATGTAGAAATGGGAGCAAACTTGCCTTCACACTAATATAAGGCAGTAAGCACAGAAAACTCCAAAGGATAAAGAAGCTCTGAGAGGCAACTTCACAGCCCCTCTGGACAGTTCCATTGGCAGATATTGAATTTCCAACAGGGCAAAAAGTAAGAGAGAGGTGCTTGGCAATATTGTATCCAGGTTTCTCAAGTAGAGGGATCAGATGATATCCAGTTATTTGAGGGAAAAAAAACACATCAGTACTGATACTCAAAATCAGTCTGGGGTCTTACAGAGAAGACAAACACAAGCTCACAGAATGGAGGCTCACAGCTGCATGAGCATACTCAATGCATCCTGAGAACAGAAAAGAACTATGGGTGACTTGGCTTGGAAATGTGATGAGAAGCTTGGTCCGGGGTGGAGAGGAGAGGCTAGTGCCTTCTCAAACAGTGGTTTCCTTGATGTTTCCCTTTCCAGATATCTGTGCATCTCAAGAGAGACATCAGATCACATTCATCTCTCTGCTACAAGGTCTGTAAGGGTACTCACTGGCATCGAGACACTAATAAATGTTTGTTGAGTGAACAAATTAATGGAGTTTTTTTTTTTCATTCAAAATACAATGTTACTTAAAAACACAATTTGATCCAGCTTTGCAGATGCACATGTTTTAATAGTTGTTTATATTAATTGCATTCCATTCTTCTCTGTGTGGCATTTAAAAAGTAGGCAGTGGCAGTAATGTAATTAGACTAATCAGTGTAGAGGGAAATAAGATTATCGAAGGTATGTTTTGACCCTGAAATATATGACGTAAATACCATCCTTCACAACATATTTAAAGATAGGGTGATTTAATAGGATGATCAAGGTGGCCACATCCTTGGAACAAACTGTCCTGGTGTGGCTCCTAGCCCTGCCCATTACTATATTTGTGAGCTTGAGCAAGAATCAAATGCTCTCTAGAAATGTGGCTCTGTGGTAGAATGCTTGCATGGATTGTAGAGAAAAAAATCAAAGTCTTACTCTTTACATAAAGAAAGCAATATCCATTTCTTGGGACAGGAGGCTTATGACTGATGTCATGAGCACATGAGAGGTACTATCAGGAAGACGACCCTAATTTCAAGTAATTCTGTTCTTGAGTCTAAATCTTTGATGATTGTGAACTTGAGCTAGAGACAGGTAAAGTGCATGAGGAATCAGCCCCCAGATCTGAATCCGAGTACTATAAATGACAGGAGCCTTGACTGTACCTGGCTTTAATCCAAATCCTGTGACCCAGTGTTCATCTAGATTCAATATGAAGGCTGATTCCAGCACTGAAACAATATTTAATATGAGCCCATTGTACCAGGGAGTTCTGCCATAATCTGTTTTCAGATTTGCTGAAGTTTTCTTTCTGATTTTATCAGCAATTATTTCAAATGCAATTGGCACACAACAATTGTGTTACTGGATCGTTGACTCCCATATCCTAGTAGAAGATGAAAAGCAAATGCAATTTCCAGTTTGGTATCTACTTCTTCATGTTGCCTTAGGGAGAAAGAGCCCTGGCTACAGAAGTTCAGAGGAAGGATCTGAGTGGAGCATGACAGTATTCAAGCTTCTACTTTACCCATTACTTCAGGGACACAATTCTATCAGCCCTGAGAACTGCACAAATTGTCTCTTAGTTGGTTTGCAGTATGTATTTATATCAACCGAACTTCCTGCCATTCTGCCCACTTTTGCTCCTACAATAAACAGCCACATTTAAAGAAATGTCAGTTGTCTTCTGCTCCCAAGAATTCTTTAGCACAATGCAATCAGGTGAAGAGCATGGACTATAGAACCAAAGAGAATCAAACTTAATACCTACCCTAGTATAATAACTTCATTTGTAAAATAGAAATTATGAGCCCTTCCTGGCTAACTTGTTATGAAGATTAAATAAGATAGTAATAGACAGAGCTTACCAGTCTTTCCCAACTCTCTCCTTTTGTATGGTCATCTGTTTATATGTTCAACAGATGACACTCATTTCAACCCTTAATACAGATGGACTAAATTTGATTATTCTCATTTTTCCCTCCTGTAAGAAGATCATACACCCTAACCCTGTCTGGATCTTTGGGTGTGAAAACATACAGAATAGAGCTGAATCCAACCTGTATCAATGAATGAAGCGTCACAAGACACTGGGTTTTGGGGGCTTGTTTTTACTTCAGCTAATTGGTTGCTCCTGATGTGAAATGAAACTCTGTTTTATGGCTCATGGAAGTTACACCCAGTGGAAGTACAGTTGTTAGACAAGTTATTGTAATTAATACAAACCTCAAATCATCTCATGATATGAAAAGAATGTGCATGTTGTGCATGTATGTACATGTATGCAAAGAGATTTATTTTAAGGCCTTGGCCTAGAAGATCATGGCAGCTTGCTGGGTCAACATTTGACAGGATAGAGACCTAGGAAAGAACTGAAGTTCTAGTCCAAAGGCAATCATCTCCTGATCTCAGAAGATGTTTCTGAATTCTGAGGGCAATTGATTGGAGAATTCTCTCTTCCTTGAGAAAAGTGGGTGTATTCCCAATTTACAGCTTCAAGTGGCAGAAAGAGAGAGAGAGAGAGAGAGAGAGAGAGAGAGAGAGAGAGAGAGAGACAGACAGACAGACAGACAGACAGAGACAGAGAGACAGAGACAGAGATAGAGAGACAGAGACAGAGAGAGACAGAGACACAGAGTTAACTGGAAATAGCATGGGCTTTTGAAACCTCAAAGCTCATTCACCAGTGACATACTTCCTCCAACAAGGCCACACCTTCCAATCCTTCCCAAACAGTTTCACCAATTGAGGACCTAGTATCTAAACATATAAACCTATGAAGGTCATTTTTATTCAAACCACTACATCCACCAAGTTAAATGTAAATATCAACTAAAACAACAAGTTCACAGAAACATCAAAGATAATCTTTGAATAAATATCTATATAAAATGACTCAGTAAAGATAATATATGAAGTTACATCAACTACCACTCATAAGAGTCCATGGCAGGCAAAAAAGGACTATGCAGTAAGCTACTTTCCTAGAGGGCTGGGGACATAGTTCAGTTAGTAAAACCAGTTTTGTCACTAACAAGGACCTGAATTTGAACTTCAAAAACAAGATTATTTATTTTTGAGGTAAGGTCTTTCTATGTAGTCCTAGCTGGCCTGGAACTTAATATATATAGATCAAGATGGCCGGAAATTCAAAAGACCTCTACCTCTCAAGGGTCGGTATGACAGGCATGTCTGCCAGATCCACATTTCTAAAGGCTGGGTAAGACAATGTGTGCTTATAATTCAAGAAATGGGACAATAGAAAGAAGAGAAGGGCTATTCCTGGGGCTCATTGGCCAGCTTACCTACCCTATTTGGCAAAATTCTAGGCCAATAAGATATGTTTAAGATACCTTTAAAAAGTAGAAGACATGCAATGAATGACATTCAAGGTTGTTCTTAGGTATACTTACTTACACATTAACACACATGTTTAAGCATGCACTCAGAAACACAAATATACACGTCACTCATATAGACAAATACATGCAGACATATATACAGCATGCATACATACATGCATATATACGAACACACACACACATACACACACACACATGCCATCTGTTAAAATCTCCAGAACACAGCCTTTGAGACAGAGCTGGGATCTTTGTGTTGGTTGGTCTTGTGATCTTTCCAGGATGCCTGTGGCCTAATTTCTGGGATAGGTGGTTAATTACTTTACAGAGAAAGGGCAAATTGCATGTAGAATTAAGATTGCTGTTCATCTGACCTTAAATCGTCCTACCTTATATAGGCGATCTAATGTAATGACAAAAGTTCTTCTAATGCAGAAGAGGGAGGCACAAGAGGGAGGCACAGGAGCGACAGTGTCAGATCGAAGTTATACTATGGGCTTTTACATATACCAACCCTGTATGCGTGAAGTGAAACCCATTGGCTCAATACCCAGTTGCTGTTTCTGAGACCAGTCTGAGAGACTTACTGGGGTAAGAAGGCCAAAAACACTGAAGGGTCACCCAACATCCCCCCACCATGGGCAATTAAGGTTCATAAAAGGAGATATACTTGCTTTCAGAGGCAGAGCTCTAGGTAAACTAGGTTACCAGGTTATATTCCAGCCCGCAGATACTGACACAAATACCTCTTATGCACTACCGATGCAGAGCATGTTTAGATCCACCTACAGCCCAAGGCCTTAGATCCAAAATGTTGGTCACCTGGAGAAGAAGGTAAACTGGGGGTGGGATAAGGGAGTGTGAGATATCATCTTCAAATTCTAGGGGAGTTTCTGGCAGGGGTGAGTTCCCCAGGGGCCCTGGAAATATGGACTGAATGTCTCAGTAGGTAATGTGTCCCCTTTGGAAAAGAGCACCAACAGAGCTGTCCCAGGAGAGGTTGCAGGGTGGAACGCCACTGCTGGGTAAGAAAAGGCTCGCACAAACCAGCTTCAAGGTCTTTAATCTCTGTGCTTACAAGCCTCGTGGATGGTGGGTGTAGGAGGATCAGCCTTCCTGGTGGGCCTTTAAAGCTCAGGGTTGTCTCTTTCCTTACACCTCCCACCCTCCATTTTCCCAAAACAGTGGGAGCAACTCTCAACTTTGTGCTTTGTCACTAAGTCTTTGTACCTTCAGATCTTCTGTTCCTGGCTGCTGGGAGATATATCTGTCTCACTTCAAAAAGGCCCTAGCAGTGGGGTGCTGTAGGGTGACAGGCACCATGCTAGGGCCTAGCTCATTTGCAAGTGGCACTCTCTGTAGTTCAGACCAGGTTTGCCCACCTCCAACTGGAGCCTCCCTCCACTTCTGGTTTGACTGTCATGCAGTGTTCACCCTGCCCCCTTACCTCCTTCTTTCTCAGTTGTAGAAGAAAGACTCTAGGTAACCCCAAGACTGTAGGACTCGGACAAACCCCTGTGATCATCATGCCTGGGCTCCAAATATTTCTCTACCAGCTCTGTAAAAGCCTCCGAGTGAAATCAGAGAGCATGTGTGATTCTGTCCCTGGAAGAAGGGCATCCCTTGGGCCCTGGAGGATTAATACAGAATGTGTAATCTGCATATACCTCTGTTGCCTACCCACCAAATCTTTCTTTGTTCCAAGTACCTGTTATACATTATAATGTTTAACTTAGGAAAATGATTATGTCCTATTGTCTCATTTTTCAAGAAGAGAAATCTTTTGTAGAGTCATAGGAAACCAGAGCAGAGAGACTGATAGTAATTTCTGCTATCCCAGAGTCAGGAGCAAATTTTAATAAGGCATCTTTCTTAATACTCTCCCACCCCAGAAGATCTGATTTGAAAAGGCCCCTGACCCTTGTGTCTCAGTTTCAGTGTGTCTGCTTTCTGTTTTGCATTCAAGGAGTTTCTCAATGTGTGATTTTCCTTCTCTTTGTGTTGCCTGTGTCAGAGAAAAGAAGACAGGAACAGAAGGAGGACACAGCAGGGCCTAGTTCCTTCTTGTTCCTAAACAAAGTCTCTGGTGGGAAGCTGGATGGGGCAGTTTTTCACATTTGTAAATTACAGCTGAAAAAAAAAGTCCTGGTAAATATGGCTGAAGAATAAAAGTGAAATAAAGGGGATTTCTCTCCCTAGATATTTGGAGTAAAAAAAATTAACTGGGGCTTCTTAGTTACTTGTGCAAGATGAAGGTGCCACCTGAGAGTTGATAGTTTTCAGCTTTATTTAGAAATTGCATTTTATTAAGGATATTTATTTTAAAGGGATTATTTGAACAAATATAATATAAATCATGAGTTCTAGTTTATTAATACCAATGATGAAGGTTCAAGGCTTGCATTAGGCATCAGTTTTGAAATTTCTTATGCCATCTAGGGATAGTGTCCAAGCTGTCTCCATTGTGTATGAAAGGAGCAAAGCTCAGAGAGGCACCTATCCCACCCAGTTGCACCTGCCAATGCTGAATAACTGAGTAGATGGGAAAACTGTACACAGTCATGTCTGGAGAGTGTGTCACTCAGTGTTTCTAATGACACCAATCTTAGCCTAGTAGACTCACTGGTTTCTTTCAACATCTCCGTACAGCTGGCTTCTCTAGTCAGCTGGTTGTCTTCATTTCCTTCTGACTTAATGGGTTTTTCCATTCACCAACATCCTTTTGTCTCCAAAGACACCAATTATTCCCAGTACTATGTTTATCTGTCATCATGAAATATTAGTGACTATCCAAAAATATTAGTGACTTAATACAGCTGTCAGGTTATATCTTACTGTATAAGATTCAATTAAGTTATCCATCTTTTCCCTGGTCCTTTGGAAGTGGGGGGTACATGTGGCTAGACTATCATCATTAGATTGACTAGTCTGGACATAGAGAAGTCTCCATGTCTGGTAATTTGGTGGTGGTAGGAATGGATAGATCCTAGGTTTTATGGACTATTGACTGGGTATAAATGCCTAGCTTCCAACCTGCCAAAATTAAGATCATCAAACATCTTACCTAGTCATAGCTGTATGCTTACAATGTTGATTCCATAAAAGGGAGAGTCCAGTTTGCTCCCTGTTGCGGCTTATATGTTTGTGACTTCTCCAAAGTTCATGTTGAAATACAACCCTCAGGGATTGGTATGAAGATCTGGTGCCTGCAAAAGGTTATTTCTTGAGAACTCAGCCTACTGGATATAATTAGCACCTCATAAAGAGACTGGGCATAACTGGGTATGCCTCATGCCCTTCTATCCTAGTGGTATCAACTTATAGGCAGAAGACAGACTTCACCAGAAATGGACTCTGCCCCAATCTTTATCTAAGACTGCCCAGACTCCAGAGTTATGAGAACTAAATGTCTTCATCTACAAATCATTCAAAGGTAGCATAAGTTGATTCGAACTCCTCCGTTGAATATGGGCTGATCTGAGTGCCTTGATTCCAGTGAATACATATGTTGCATGACTCCTGGGAAAAATGATATACAAGTTTGACCTGGTTACCTTTCCCATGGCACAAATTAGAGAGTAATAGAATTAGAGGTATTCAAAGGACCAGCTACTCCACCATGTGAAGAAGAGAGACTTTGGGTCAGTCCAGCCATCAGTGTCCAAGCTACCTGAGAATTCACTGCTATGCTAGGTATGGGTGTATTAGTCAGGGTTCTCTAGAGTCACAGAACTTATGGTAGTCTCTATATAGTAAAGGAATTTATTGATGACTTACAGTCTGTAGTCCAACTCCCAATAATAGTCAGCAGCAGCTATGAATGGAAGTCCAAGGATCTAGCAGTTGCTCAGTCCCACAAGGTAAGCAGGCAAAGAAGAGAGAGAGAGCCTTCCTTCTTCCAATGTCCTTATATAGGTCTCCAGCAAAAGGTGTGGCCCTGATTAAAGGTGTGTGCCACCACACTTTGAATCCCGGATGACCTTGAACTCAAAGATTATCCTGTCTTAATCTTCTGGGATTCATAACCACTATGCCTCAAGATCTCCATTCCAAGATCAAGGTCAGAAACTTGTATCACTCAGCCTCCAGATTAGGCCCACAGGTGAGCCTTCCAATTCTGGATTGTAGTTCATTCCAGATATAGTCAAGTTGACAACCAGGAATAGTCACTACAATGGGTTTCTGACTTTCAGAGTTCACAAAGCACATATGTGGTTTCTCAACTGCTGGAATTTTGTGTATATTGTTTTGCATGCATAAGTCCCACAATAGCAATGATTTGTGGATTCAGGAATATATGCTACAGAAAACTGAGGGTTGCGTGATCTGACCTTGGGTGCTGTGATCTGACCTTGATCATCAAAGTCATTTCTGCTGAACTTCAGTTAATCCAGTGACAAGAGCTGATGGGTTATGAATGACACAGAATACACTTCCTGATGAGGGGGAGGTAAGAAGTTACGTCCACATTTTAAGTCCTCTATAGCCAGATTTCTTAATTTCTACAAATAATTGCCACTGTTCAAGGCAGAAGCCTTTTGCCAGGCTTCATTCCTCCCTTACCCCATGTTAGTAAGCTTGAAATTCAATGTACTTGAAAATCTACACATATCCTCTCATCTCTTTTCTGATCCTCTGGTCATGTCACCACCACCTTTTGCACAATGCATGATATTTCTATTCTACCTTTGTCCCAGACTCTAGTGACCACATACCCCCAAAGTACATTTAAAAACATTTTGGGTGTCTTATATTGTTCCCCTGGAGTCCTTCAGTGGCTTTATTCTCTAGTGAAGAATATCTGAACTCCTTATTGTAGTTCACAAGGACTTAAGTGATCACTTTGTGTTTATATCTCTAGTCCAAGTTATTCCAATGTCTTCTTTCATCTACTGTCACTCACAACAAGCTCCTCCTATTCTCCAGGACCACATTGCATGCTCTTCTTCTTGCCTGGATTCTCTTCTTATTAGGTTCTTCTTTACTTCTTAAATCACATCTTAGATGTCATGATCCAATTCAAGCCTGTCCTAACTATATCAGCCAATGTTTACTTCTTTTTGCTTTATTCTCTCTCTTTCAACACCCTGATATTGCTATTGTTTATGGAGTGAAATTTAAATTTACACACTACCTTTCAGATGTGCCAAAATGACAGTTTAATATTTTTCTATGCAAGTGATACCCTGAGAGACCGCCTCATTATAACTACTAGAGAGAGTAATGGGTAGCTGCCGGTGGTGAAATGATATGACTTTCTGATCTAACACAGTCAGAAGTGTATTTTAGGTATATTCAGTCTCTTTGGTGGCAATATTCTCTCATCATTCCAAATCACAATTATCCTTCTCCTATTTTATTGGTCTCCCCTCTTCATTTGTTTACTTGGATAATGTCTGCCTAGTTTGCTTTTATTTCTGGGATAAACACCACAGCCAAAAGGAAGTTGGGGAGGAAAGGGTTTATATCATCTTATAGCTTTATTGAGCATGAAAGGCAGTCAGGGCAGGGACTCAAGGCAGGAATCCAGAGGCAGGACCTATAGCAGAACCCATAGAGGAGTACCGCTTACTGGCTTTCCATGGCTCTCTCACTTTGCCTTCTTAAGTAACTCAAGACCACTTGTCTAGGGGTGGCACCATCCACCTTTCTCCATCAATTATTAATCAAGGAAATGCCAAGTAGACTGGTCTATAGGCCAATCTGACTGATGGAAGCATTTTCTCAATTGAGGTTACCTTTTCCCAGATAACCAAAAGCTAACTCTAGCTTTTGTCAAGTTGAAAAAAAAAATAAGGGGCCAACTATCACAGGGAAGCTTTGTTTTTCTTAGTGTTAGAGAAGGCAGACTCTGGGGCTTCCTGTCCTGGGTCTCCATTCCAGTATTACTGGTCTGACCCAATTCTAACTCATTGCCCTGGGTCCTAATGTTCTCTAAAGTCTGATCAATCCTGCCTGGACACAGTGATAGGACTTAACATCTCCTAGCTATGATGTCTCTAGTTTTTTTCAGCTTCTGGCCTTTGCCTGTTCATTGCTTACCTAAGGATCTCACTTGCCAGTCCTTCTACCAGCATATATAGAAACTCCTGGATGTTTTAAATATTGAAGTTGAAGCCACATCTCAAGGTTGTACATTCTTGTGTTCTGCTCTTGCTGCTCTTTACTGGTTCTACTTTATGATGAGCTATGAGGAGGAGTGGACTCGTTCCTATTATAATGTTTTTCTATGCATCACTTTGTGGTGCAGGATCGAAGGCACAACTTATTATATGACTTAGTTATACTGCTTCTTGGCTTATTCCCAAAGGACTGGACATTCTATGGCACAACTGCTTTAATCAACAAATGAATAATGAAAATGTGGTACATATAGACTACGGAATACTATTCAGCTATAAAGAAAAAGATTAAATCATGAAACTTTATAGGTAAATAGCTGGACCTAGAAAAATTATACTGAGTGAGATAACCCAGACCCAGAAAGATAAATACAACATGTTCCACTTCACCTCTCCTTCCTAGCTCTGAATCCTCAGATATAGCTATCACTCCTCATCAAAGCAACCTCTGTTTGTAGCAAATAGAGACCATCACAGAAAAGCACAACTGGACAAAATGCAGAGATCAACAGATCATACGGAGCCCAGTTCCAATAGATACTTGTATATTACAGTTCCTGTATCTATGAATCAGGGAACATTACAGAACATGGGGCAGGAAAATAGTAAGAGCCAGAAGGCGAGAAGTTCTGCTGTGAAGCTGTTTTTCCTAGAAATGGCTGTACAAATAAGCCTGAAACAATGATGATATCAATGTACATGTTAATGCAGAAGCAGTAAATATCCCAAGATCCTACCCCTAGACAAAATCTACAGCATGACTGCTAGGATAAGGAGAATTAACCCCTTTAAGGGAATGTGCCAAGTCCAGCCATGTAGAAAGGATGGTGTGACATAGTTCCCTTCCCTGGAGCAGAGCTTGCAGGATGTAGGTTTCTACAAGTGCTGATGATTGCTATCCATAAAGCTTGTTTGCATAATAATGTATACATTTCCATGTTTCTTCTTCAGGGAATGGTCTCCCTGTTAAGGTTGATGACTCCTTCATAATTAGAAACAGCACACAAGTTCAGGAGGCAAGAATGTGGCCCTTGGCAAAATGGTAAATACTATGACCTACAGTGCAACCCTTAATGCTGTGGGAAAGAACTCTGAAAACATGAGTTCAAGAATGTATAATTTCTCAATTATGCAAAATACAAGGATGCAGTATGAATTGTATGAGGGGCTTCTTGAACTTCGAAGAGCAAAGACAGCTGTACTAATGAGCCAGCATGTCTCAGAAAGATACAAAAGCAGGTAGATTTCTGAGCTCAAGGTCAGCTTAGGACAGAGTGAACTTAGGTCCAGATGTGAAGAATCTCAGAGCCGGATCCCAGCCAGCTAAACTTATTGTTTGTGCTTACAAAGGCATTCGGATCTCAGAGTTTACTTGCTATGTTAAAAAATGTAATTGCTGTCTCTTTCTAAGAATGAAGGGGCTAAGGTCATCCCCCAAATGCTGATTTGTGGGATAATCAAAAGGGACCTAGGATAATGATCAAATTGATATGTAAATAAAAGTTTGGGCTTTGGTATCCAAGAGTTGAGCTATCTACACAGCTGTCTGGATAGCCAGCTTAAGCAGAATGCAGAGCTGTCAGCTTGTATGCATGATTGACTTCTAGTCTTTTCTTTCACCACTTCCAAACACTCCTTCCTCAGGACACCCTCTGCAAGCCATGTCTGGTCCTTGACAGGAAGATAACTTTATTGATTGTTCAATGCAGAGTGTTGAGATTTGAAACAAAATAGACCCAACATTGTACAATCTATATACACTGTCAGCTTGTTTGTTTGTGACAGTGTCTTGCTGTGTACAAC
>NW_022196913.1:106899103-106928853 GCF_008632895.1 Mastomys coucha | reverse complement strand
TTTTATATCAAACAACTTTTATAATACTTATTTTTATTGTCATAATATTTTATAAATTTTAAGGAATACGACAAAAAAAGATATTGTAGGTATTGAAGGGGAGGTCTATGGGAGGAGCGGTGGTACAAAAGGGGAACAAGAATGTGATTCAATTCTATTTAATTAAAATATGTTTTTAAATGTTAGCAAATTCAGATAAATTGAAATCATGTAACTTTTCTCATCATAATGCAATAAAAGTTTAAAAAAATATTTGAAACAAAATATATATAAAACAATAACAGGCACAGCAAGCTGGGTTAAAGATTTTAAATCTCAGCCTGGAACAAACTTAGTCCAGGTGAAGTGAGCTCTGTTCTCACGTCCTTTCTTATATGAGCACCTTCGCCTACTTTATGCCTTACTTTAGGCCCAAACACACAGAAAGGATGAGGCAGAGGGTTGGCAGTTGGTAGGTCTTCTCTCAGAGAGAACCAGAGCCTGCTTTATTTTGAGAGTATTCTCTATGTAGAGAACAGAGCCAGTGTCTATAGGAAAACTGGAAGCAAGTGTCAGGTAGGCCCAGATATTGATGTGATAGGGAAGAAAGTCAGAGGCAAGGTGGCTAAAAAGAGATGGAAGTGGGGTTCAAGAGGAGAGCTAGTGATTGTCAAGGGGTGGTCTGGTGAGAGACCTCATGAGTCAGGAGTCCCAGAGCTCTCACTGAGTAAGCAGCAGAGAAGGCCCTACTAGAAAAACCTAAAGGAAGTTTCACCCATCCTTTCTAATTCTCCAAAGGCTTTAAATACACTTGTGTTGGCCTAGCAACATTATCATTTAGTTGTTGCTTGTTCAGGTTTAGCAAAGGCACTAGGTAGCTCATGAGGAATAGGGGCCAATTCTGTTCTTTTTTTTAAAGAATTATTTATTATAAGTACACTGTAGCTGTCTTCAGACACACCAGAAGAGGGCATCCGGTCTCATTACGGATGGTTGTGAGCCACCATGTGGTTGCTGGGATTTGAACTCAGGACCTTCGAAAGAGCTGTCATTGCTCTTAACTGCTGAGCCATCTCTCCAGCCCCCGTCAATTCAGTTCCTAAAGGACATCCTTTTAGGCCATTGAAAGAAAAGTGCCTCATCTTTCAATTTGAGGCAATCCAGAGAAAATTTCTCAAACAAAGTAAATCCAAGAGAGCAGGTAGCATAAGGATTTGTGTGGGCTGATAGGACAGAGAGGTGTAAGTTCACAGAACAGCAGGGCCCTGAGACCCAGAGACAGATGTGTCTGAGGATGTCAAACCAAATGGCACACTGAAAGCTTCCAGGGCGGCTGAGGTGGCTGTTGAGTGTTCCCCATGCTGCTCAACCTAAATGCTTCTACATTTAGACTTTTCGTGTTCGATTGCTAAGATTTTGCTTGAAAGCATGGAATCTGGTACTGCTACAAGAAATGTGCAAATCCCCTCTGTTCTGATCCATCTGTGTGTAGGCAAGGAAAGAAAGCCCCAGGCAGGGGGGCCTCCCAGGCTCCAAAGCCTTCTTGCCATAGAAAAGACCCTTTAGCCCCTGCCTACCCTTAGTGTCTAGGAGGGAACAAATAAACTGAGTCCCTTTTAGTAAAAAAAATTGATGTCCTTTGTGGCAAATGCACAAACTCACAGGCTGTCTCCAGCCACAGTCAGTACTAGGATACCCAGCCACTCCATCTCCACTGAGTGGAGTTTCAATCAACCCCCTGGGACAGAACTATGCTGTTTCAAATACTCATTATCTCAGTTATGGAAGTTCTGACAGGTATTTGTATCAAAGGGCTCTCCAACTCTTTATACCAGAGCTGATTTTGTTAGCCCAAGAGTATTTAAAATGTTCTGTAGTTTGGGCTATTAGATTTCACTTGCAAATATCTACATTGATAAACTATAACATTGTCCAGGCAGTGGGGACATTCATAAAAATGAACGAAGGCAGGAATAAGACTATTCCACATCTGGATACAAGAGAGCCTCTCTGTCCTTCCCTATGCCCATGACCCAATCTCAGTATATAGGCAGACTGGGTAAGGGAGCTGCTAAAATTCAGGCAGTGCTCTGTGTCGTTTACATACAGTTCTCATTTGGTCCTCACAACAGCCTTGAGAAGGGTGATCTATTAGTTGGAATAGTGAGGGCCAACTATAGCAACACATAAATCCTGGCATCCGAAGGGCTTGACACAGGAATATTGGGCAAGTTGGATTGCAATATGGATATAGTACAGCTGGCTTTTCCTCTAGAAAACTTCTACATCTCTCCTACTGCAGCTAAAATCAAAGTGCTTTTGATATTCACAGAATGGATTCTTTTTTCTCTTCATAGTTGCTCTGTGCACACATTTATGATTTTCCCATTAATCAAACTTTTACCCCCATGTCTTAGGAAAAGTAATACAATAGCCTTATGATGCTTTGATGAACACAGCCCTTGCCTGCTGTCTTAGATGACAAAGCATTCTACATGGTAAATGCAATTAAAGTGCCTATCAGTGGGATTCCTTCTTAAAACCAGGGAGAGAGTAGCAGTCTCCTTTTATCCATCCACAAGTATAGTTGTTTCATGAAAAAAAATAACAATAGTAATTTCATTTATAACATGCAAAAAGACTAAGAAACAAATGTTCTTGAAGCACAAATTATGAGATTTAGTTGGTTTGGTAAAACTTTTATGATTAGCTATAAACAATCAGGTTTAATGAAGCAGTACATCTGTTCATAAAAATATAAGTGATTATTAGAACTGTAGACAAACATCCCTATTCACAGAAGGCCTAATAGAATGAAAACAGTAATTACAATGCCAAAAATATTGCTAAGTGTTAAAATTGACACTAGGAAAATGAAACACTTTGCTTAATTTTTGATAACATTTCATGTTGAGACATGGCATGTGTAGTGTTTTGGTTGACACAAAACATTGTGGTTTTTTTTTTGTTTTTGTTTTTGTTCAAATACATCTCATAGTTTCACACTCTGATTTGTGGCACAGATTTTGATCAGACGGCTTTCAGAGCACCATGGGTTCACTTGTATCTCCCTCTTTCTTACACGTTAGCTAACTGTAAGACTTTGGTTTGGCTGCTTTTGATATTTTCATTTGAAACAGTGTCTGATATTATGTTCAGAAATACCATTGCCTAAATGTGCTATTTCTCTTCCTAGGATATTCATCATATTTAGGGACAAATTTCAGGTCTTGGGACCCCACAGAGAGTGAGTGAACCCTGTTTCACAGAACTCCCACACGACAGCAACGTGAGGTAAAATGTACAGAGAGAATCAATCATTTTGCATTTTGTCTGACACTTTTTGGACAATCAAAAGATTGCCTGACAATGGTTTGTGCGTTCTATTTTAATATACTCTCTGCAATATATGCAGGCTGCTACAAACAAAAGGAACCCCACAAATTTCTGCAGGTCGACAGTGTGAACGGGCCATCTCCTCAGAGCGCTGAAATCAGCAGCATTTTGAACAAAGCAACCTGTTCTTTTAAGAAAAATCGCTCTATAGAAATGCTGTAATTTCCCTGTTACAAAGGAGCCTTTTCCCAAGCACGTAAAGTGCCAGTTTGTTCAGGGTGACCTCTGCTTTCATTCCATCAAGGTTGTATCTGATTACAATGTAAGACAGATGAAGGGGATGCCGTGCTAGGCAAAGAAGAAAAAAGTTTTAGTCTTGGGTCACTTGCAAAAGTGGTTCATCACTTTTATTGGCAAGGTTTTCAATATCATTCTGGGGAGGGTCTCCTGTGTCATTCTGAAAAGATCTCTCTGCAATGCGTTTTCAGGCTCTTTGATGTGCCTATTGAAGGCTGACCCATGCAGGAGAACCCTGGGCTACAGGGCTGTTCTCTTTGTGGAGATCCACTCACAGAACAAGCTGGAGTCTCTGCAGACAACCTTGCCAGCAGTTCCTCCCCTATTCTGCATGGACATTGACTCCTAAGCCTGAGTTTATTCTCAGTCCAGGTCCTACAGAGGTTGGTATGATTTCTGCATGAGTACCCAATATGGTAAGGAATAATACAGATTCTATAAATACAAATTCAGTTTGTGTTTCACTGTGGACAGAACATGATGATGGCATATTGCCCAACAGAGCTTGGGGCAGGGGTTCCAAATTTCATTCCACTACCTAGTGATTCTTGAAGATCATCTACATTATTTCTTCCATGCATGGTCACTTGTGTACTTTCAGTGAGTTAACTAGCTCTTTGATCCTCAGTTTCCTTTTGTTGTGAAGCAACAAATGTGCTGATAAACAACATTCTATGACTGTACATGAAATGTCCAGTCAGTTTACTATGTGTAGTTATCATATGTTAAAAAAGAGAACAAAGCCACTGGAGTTTCTATCTAGTTAACATCCATCATGGAGGTTGGCATTTACCATTATCAGAGTGACATGGACTATAAAGCTTCACTGGTATCTACGTCCAAGATCAAAGACTTTGGATAAACCCATTTCTATCATGAAACTTCGTGAGTATTAAAATGATTCTCTCTTCCCAATGCCTGCTGTATAGGATGATCCACTGATGTTTTATAAATACAAGGATGAGATAATAATCATAAAGCATGGGCATGTAGTAGCTGCTCGACAGATGACATATTGTGCTTAGGGCTGGATTATCTCCACCTCAATGGGAATCCATACCCTGGTCAGCTTTACCTTCTGAATCCTCTGCCTGTGCTGGAGAAACAACACCCTCTGCCTATGTTCCCATGGACTTGGACTGTCAGCCATTTTCCATCAGCTAATCTCAAAGTCACCTTCTAAAGTTATGAATCAAATCATGTGGCTCCCCTGCTTGGGCCTTCCAGTGGTTGTCACTGTCCTTGGGACTAATTCCATTGCTTTGGCCCTTATCTTCTGTAGTTAATGCTATTGCATGTTCCATTTGGCACCATGGTCTTCACTGTTTTTTTGATTTTGGTTTTTGGGTTTTGTTTTGTTTTGTTTTTTGCATTAATGGCTGTGGAGAGAAAAATAAGTTCTTGCACCTCCTTCTTGTAAGGGTTTTGTTTCACATATCTTTTCTCTGAGGGGCTCCTGGACCATTTATTTGTCAGCTCCACTCCAATTCACCGATGCCATGACCATGTTACACATAGCCATGCTCTCCTTTATTTTTAATGCATATCTTGGTCGAGCATTAAACCTCCCTGAGATCAGGGGCTTTCCTTGTGTCACTCACTCTTGTGTCATCCCTGCCTAGTATGGTCCGTGGCATATGGCAGGTGCTCAATCAATGTTGGATTAATGAATATTGATTGCTCATTTCGTGCCGGGCACTTGGTTGGGGTGTCTGCGATTCAGAGATGAATGGCTGCTTTGTTCTCAAAGCAGATAAATATTGCAAGAGAGATAAGCTATGGATATTAAGTAAGAACAAAAGAAAGACAAAGCCTCTGGATAAAGTGGGGGTGATGGCGTGAACACAGATACAGAGACTTCCTAAGTTGCCCAGTAAAGCCTGAATCTTGAAGACTGGGCATCAGTCACAATGCTGCCTCTCCAGTCTTTTGTACCAAGTAGAAATGCATTATGTATAAAAATTATGTGCAAATAAATGTTGCTATTCATGTCATTGTTGCTTTGGGTCAGGGCATCGCTTTGCTTTTGCTCCTTTGAACCCCAGATGCTGTTGCTGAATGGTTTGATCCTTTTCTGTACACATGCAGTGAAAATGCCAGGCTTGTACACTCTAACCTCAAGCCTCTAGGTTTGAGAGGATACTAGGGATGG
This sequence comes from Mastomys coucha, assembly GCF_008632895.1. Classification (NCBI taxonomy): domain Eukaryota; kingdom Metazoa; phylum Chordata; class Mammalia; order Rodentia; family Muridae; genus Mastomys; species Mastomys coucha. The sequence continues at coordinate 106,923,089 of NW_022196913.1, read as the reverse complement.
TGAATTTTAAGACTAGAGAAGCTGATAGTGGACATAGCCTTAGGAAATTCCTCTTGCTGCTTCAAGAAGATGATTCCTGCTGCTACAGCCCTGAACAGCACCGTCAGGGGAGATGCTGGCAAGAGGCTCTCACAGCAGCACACAAGAAAAATTGCTGTTAAAAATATTGTGACAAGTTATATGAAGCACTGAGGGATACTCCCAGGTCCTCAAGAGTGAGGCAATCGTTCCCAGAGTCGTAAAAGTGCCTTGGCAAGTGAGGACAGTAAATGTAATGAAGGGGGGCAGGTTGTCTGAGCTCATAAAGGAGGACAGTGATTGTCTAGCTACAGTCCTTCATAAAATCCTTCAACATGGTAGAGGGAGAGAAATTGGGTCACTGGATGATGCTTCCATCACTCTTTCTAACATAGACAAGATTGGTTAGCTACAAAATGACAAGACCCTCTTATTATTCTAAGAAATAAAGACAAGCCATGCGGGAGTCTTTATCACTTTAGATTTGGCAGCAGACATGTTCCCAGATCAGCAACCTGGATCTCATCAGACCTGGTCTCAGGGTCTCCATTGTCTATATTGATGTGGGTGAGAATTGAGCATCTAAACAGTTAGTTAGGACAGATATTTAATTCTAGTGGCTATAACAAACAGATCCATAATCTTAACTTACCACTCAGTGTTACTAGAAGAGGGCTCTGGTTCTCAGGGTCTATCAGAGGTCCAGTGGGAGCTGCCTCCTTGGCTATATGCCTTGGTTCTTTTCAGCTACCAGATGGGAAAGGGCATCTTTCCAGCTACCATGATGACCACACTGGGTATCCTATGGGTCCAGACATTTTTTTTAAAGATTTATTTATTATTATATGTAAACACACTGTTGCTGTCTTCAGACACACTAGAGGAGGGCATCAGATTTCATTATGGGTGGTTGTGAGCCACCATGTGGTTGCTGGGATTTGAACTCAGGACCTTTGGAAGAGCAGTCAGTGCTCTTATCCGCTGAGCCATCTCGCCAGCCCGGGTCCAGACATTTTAATACTAAAATTATGGATTTAATTTTCCTTCTTATGTACAGTAAAGAAGTAAAGAAAAAATCTACAGTTAAAAAATAATAATCTCGCCAGGCAGTGGTGGCACATGCCTTTAATCTCAGCACCTGGGAGGCAGAGGCAGGAAGATTTCTGAGTTTGAGGACAGTCTGGTCTCCAGAGTGAGTTCCAGGACAGCCAGGGCTATCCTGGAACTCACCATCATCAGCACCATCATCACCATCATTATCATCTCCTCCTTCTTCTTCTTCTTCTTCTTCTTCTTCTTCTTCTTCTTCTTCTTCTTCTTCTTCTTCTTCTTCTTCTTCTTCTTCTACTACTACTACTACTACTACTACTACTACTATTCTTTGGACAGAAGTCCTGATCCATTTTCTTCCATGGCCAGAGTTTTTGCCTCTGGAGAGAGGTATTCAATTTCTAATCATATTCCATAAATATATATGATGTAAGTACTGGAGAGAATCTAGCCTTGTGGGCTAAGGAGTTTGTGCAACCTACTGTTTATTACTAGAGGGTTGTAATAACAATGGCTACTCTACATCTCAATTTATCAAAGATCTGTTTAATCTGAAACTTGATATAGTTCTTACAAGACCCCAATAGACTTCTGATCTTTAGGGACTTTATTTTTATTTGTGTTCACATGTGTGTGCACGTGTGTGTACCTGTGTGAGTATGTACTACATGTGTGTTCATGTGTGGTATCCTCAGAGGACAGAGGAGGGCATAAAATTCCTTGGTGCTGGATGTATAAATGTTTATTGTCACCAACATGGGTGTTGAGAATCAAACTTGGGTCCTCTGGAAGATCAGAAAGTGCTCTTAACCAGAGTCGTCTCTCCAGCTCCAACTGTGAAAGTTTTCAAACCTATTATTTCTTCTTTCTCACCACTTGCTGTTTTCTTCCAATTTCATGGTACATTGATTGACACTTTCAGAGTTAAGCAGCAGACCACATTTTAAACTTGATCTTTGTTGCAGCATTAGGTCAGATTGTTTGCTTTTAGAGAAGATATTTTGTCAATATTATCTGCCATTTGGAATCTAGAATCAGCTTTTGTGATCCTCCCAGGCCCCTTGTTTCTGGATTCTGTATTTTCCAGTTTTGCTTATAAACCAATTAATGGTCTCCTGAGTGTATCTTGTTCTTGCAATGCCTTTTCAAAAAGCCAATATTAGCCAAGCACTCCCAACTTTCAATTTTCTTCTGGACATGAAGCCATTGCTATCTGAAGCCCAACACATGTCAGATTCTTGGATCGTGTCTTGTACTGAATACTGAAAACTGCATGTGTTTTGGGAAAATAAAATCTCTCCAGGGATTCTAAGCAGGGAATGGTTCAATATACAGCTGCAATCTTGCTCAGCCATTGGAAGAGCTAAGGAGTCTCACTGCACCTACATTTAAAGCTTCAAAAAGGAAGAGAGACATATTAGCTCTAGTTTGTGCCATGTTCTGAGGATGCTCATCTCATAGTGCCTGGACACATGGCACTGGGACAGTTGGTCCCTATGAGCTGCATTATAAGATCTAGGTATCAAAGCCCAGTGTACTCATTGAAGACAGTATCTGGATTCAATATGAGCAAAGAGAACATCATTTTCTATCCTTCAGCATGGCACACAAGGGTGTTCATGGACCAACTTCTCACCCCCTCAGCCTTTCCTCCTGTTGATATCAGACAAAATCAATCTGTATTCTGTGAACATGGTACATTCTGTTCACTCTGCCTTATCTTTGCCAGGCTATGTCCTTGACCCATAATGTCCCTGCAAGACAGCTCTTCTCACCTGAAGAAAAATGTAAGCAAGAAGAAAATGATTATCTAACTTTTCAGTGATTTTAGATGCTGCAGAAGTAATGCTCAGGGGAAAATTATAACATTTTATGGTATATGCATTATATAAGGAGAAAGACAACATTAACAATGTAGGTTTATGTCAGGAGAAAGAAAAGAAAATAAGCTTAAATTATCATAAAAGAATGAAATATATATATAAATCAATGAGCTTGAAACTAGGAAAATAATAGGAAATAAAGCAAATTTTTAAAAAGATCAATACAGTATTAAAACTTTTCTTGATTGAATAACAATAGAGATGATACAAACTAGCAATATCAGAAAAGAAAGAGAGGGTGTTGCTTCTGATGGGGTAGATATAACAGGATAATGAGAAAATTTAAGGATAACTCTCCTTGATATTTAGATGAAATGGAGTGATATCTTTAAAAAGGACAAAAAGTTGTAAATTTCATACACAAGGAAATGTATGATCTAAATGAGCCTATGATTATAACAACTAAGTAATTTGAATCAGTGACTGACACTCTCTGAGACAGCATTGAGTTTAAGTGATCTTATTGATAGATCATACAAAATGTTCCATCTCTCATACACAAAGTCAAAGTAGAGTGACTACTTCAAAGTTCATCTGTGAGGTGAGCAGGAGCTCAACACCAAAACTAGACTGAAAAATTATCACAAAGTACAAACCAGCATTTCTCATACACAGAGACACAAATATCTTCAACAAAGTTAATAAAATGAGACCAACAATATATAAGCAATGTATAAGCAGGATACAACATGGCTATGTGAATTTACTGGAGGCTTTTAGGGATATTTTCACATTTGGAAAAAATATAATAAATCACCAGATAAATAGGTAAATGAAAGAAAACCACATAACCAGGACAATTAATGCATGACAATCTTTTCAAAAAACCCATTTATGACAAACCATTTAGAATACTAGGAATAAAATAAGCATCTTTCATATGATCAGAGGACACTACAAAACACCTCCAACTAACATCACAGTTATTAGAGTAAGGTGTGATGCTCACCTCCTCGGAATGGTAACAAGGCAAAAATAATCCTCTCACTACTCTTCAATACCAATACAGAAGTTTCAAGCAGTGGATAAGACAAAGAAAGAGAAAATTGGTGGTGGGGGTGACAATGATGGTGGTGGTGGTGGTGATAGTGGTGGTGGTGGTGGTGGTGGTGGTGGTGGTGGTGGTGATAGTGGTGGTGGTGGTAGTGGTGGAAGAAAAGAATAAAAATGAAAGTGAATCAAGGTATACAGACTAAGAAGGAAGAGACAAAATCATATTTGTTTAAAGATGCCTTTGTCTATGAAGAAAACTCTAAAGAATACTTCTCCTAAAAGAAACTTTCCTGGAAATAATAAATGATTATATCAGGGCTGTAGGACAAGCAGGAAAAGATGTCAGTATGAAAAGTAGTTGCTTTCTTATATACTGATGATGAATATTTGGCTATGTTTTAAATTTACACATTGTATTTGTAGTTATACACATCAAGCTACATAATTTGTATAAAATAAATTTTTGAATGATATAACAAATAAATTCCCATGCTCCTGAGAAGCAGCACCATTACTGTAATAAACCTGGCCATGTGACTTTCAGGAATTTAGAGCCAGAAAAATACCAAATGGTTTGGAACTGTAGGCCAGAGAAGTCCTTGGATGCAGAAAGAACTCTTAAAGGAATATTCTGGTAGAAGTGTGGAAGACAGAATGCCATCAGAAACATGTACATAGCAAGAGACAAGCTGGGGAAAGTTTTACACAGTGAGTAAAGCAATCCTTAAAGAAAAATGTGTGCTACTTTGTCTTTAATGATTATCTTTATCAATATCTTTGATTATCCTTATTAATTGTTTTATCAACTGAAAGACTTGTAGGGGCAGAGCTACACAAGTTCATTGGAATCTAGATGATATTCCCATGAGCTAGGATGAAGAACATGAGACTGCAAGTTTCAATACTTGCTCTGATGGGTTTGGGTCTTCGTTGGGTCAATATTTCCTTGAATTTTCTCAGTCTTTTTGGATGAGAATACTTACATTGTACCATTGTGTATTAGATTATGTAACTTTCTCTTTGATTCTACAGGGTTTCATAGCTAAAAGTTTGCCTTGAGTCTTGGAAGAGACTCTAGACTTTTGAACAATGTAGACACTGTCAGACTACATGGATTCCTGAAGTTGGAATGACGGTATCTCCCCTAATGCTATAGCCGTGATCCTCTGGGAACTGGGGGTAGGATATTACAGTTTGGATGTGGAATGTCCCTCATAAGTTCATATGTTTTAATACCTAGCATATATGGAGGTTTGGGACCTTTAAAAGGCAAGGACTGGCTGACAAAAATAGGGCATTTTTGCTTCAAGTTCTTTTCTTTCTAATCTTCTGAATCATGACAAGTAGCTGTGCCATGATTCCCTTGCCAAACAGTGTTCATGGTACTTTTCTTATCATGATGTTGTATCCTCCAAATTGTGAGCCAAAATAAACTTCTCTCTTAAGTTTTTGGGGACATATTTTGTTTTTTTGTTTTGCCACAGCAATAAGGATGGTAATAAAAATCCTAAGTACATAGTAAATATTTAATGATGATTAATGATACAAATAATTAAACATATTACTAGAGAACAAATCTTCCATAGACAGAATTGTAAATATCACAGAGACTCTGCCCTTAAGCAAGTGAGCAGAGTAATCCAGTCCCCATGTGTGAGTTGTGCTGAACTATGTGTCCTTGTGAACTATTGAATACAGAAAGGGGTGGTGAGAACAACTTTAGAGTATACTAACTGGATAAACACCAACTCAGCAAGGTGAGCATGTGAATTCCAACTGTGATAAGTCAAACTGACAACCCACCCCCTGAGACATGCTATACCCCCTACATGCTATGCCCCTGCAGGGTTCCTTCCCAACCACACCACCCTGTGAAAGCATTAAGAAAGTATCAGACAAATTCAAATGAAAGAATATGCCACAGATACACGATAAAAACAGTTATGGTCATCACAAACACAGAAAATGTATTGAACTGTTATCCCCCAGAGGAATCTGAGGGAATAAAATTAGTATAAGATCCTGGAAGGCATCTGCGATTTAGGTCACTAGGTAAAAATCTGAGGATGTCTGAGCCAAGTAGGGGCTTTAACCAATAACAACAATATTTCTCTGAAAAGCAGCTTTTTTGAGTGATTGCATGGAATGGTACACAGCACAGGAAGGACAAGAGGGTAGGTGATTTGTTTTGAACAAGGGTCCTTGGAGAAGGCTGAGTGGATTCCTTATGACCCTTGAAGGACAACTTTGGATGTCTGGACCAGGTGGCTGCTTTGACTCCCTTGGAACCCTGCAAATTATAGAAGTGATCTGCCAGTTTACCTCCTACGATCTGTTTCTTCTGTTTCCTAGGAAGTGAGAACAGAAAGGCTCAATCAGAATAGCTCTTGAGAACGATGCCCCTGGCACCAAATTGTATGCAGTGTGGAACCTGGAATGCACAGAAATCCTGGGAGGATACACATCAAGGTTCTCACCTTTCCATTTTATGGAGAACAACCTTCAGCTCACTTTGATTCTTCTTAATTTTGCATGCAGAATATACTGAAATATCTTTATTTCTGTCTTTACATGATAAGTTTTTTCAGTGTTGGTTTTCAATGCTCTCACTTAAGAAAGGAAGAAAGAAAAAGAAAGAAAGAAAGAAAGAAAGAGGGAAAGAAAGGAAGGAAGGAAGGAAGGAAGGAAGGAAGAAAGAAAGAGAGAGAAAGAAAGAGTATGATTATCCTGACAACCCAATTCTTGTTTTTTAAATATTTTAAGCAAGCCATCAAATTTCATAGTTTAGGACTGTCCCACTTATAATAACCTCAATATGTGCTTCTGGATTCTTTACTCCATATAGTGTCCCTAATGGTGATTATTCAGTTTGCAGCAACTACACCACTGTTCTCTCCTTTAGGGTAAAGATTGTGTATTCTATGCAAGTTGACCCTGGACTAGACTGGTTCCTGTGTGTAACTCAAAAATCAGAGTAGAGGAGGGATGAATGTATAGTAAATCATATTTGGCCTGAGGGGAAAAACAGTTTTGATTATGATTCTAGATTTGAAACAAACTAGTTTTAGAATTAAAACCCTCCCAAAAGTGTCAAAAAGAGCTATTCTCATTGCTATTAGAGTTTTTCTTGTCTATTTCAGGGCCAACTGAAACTGGAAGGATCTTCTGAGCAGAGAAGGCAACCACATCAAGGTCCCCTGAAAACTGTATTCTGATTATGAGACCCACTCAGTGACCTTGTCTCTTTTTCTCCAAAGTCAAATGTTAATATGCTGAACTCCTTTGTGCTCATTGTTAATAGAAGTCCTTGTCTTTCAGCAATGGCCTTGCTTGCTGTCATCTGGAAGGGACATGTGGGGACACTTTGCATTACTCCAAGTGACAGGCTGGGAGTATAACCCTCCCCTTACCAGCCTTGGATTCACTTTTTGGCAAGAGTTGTTCAAACTATAAGCTTCAACGTTTTCCTACCCCCAACCCCCAACATGGATCCATCCTTAGATCACATAGTACTAGGATGATGATAAGCAAACAAGTAAACCAGGTAATTATGGTGTTGGTGGTGATGATAATGGTGATTTATGATTTCTCCTTTTATATCACAACCATTATTCTAAAAGTCTAATGTGTACTAATCCATTGCCTGCTCACTCTAGCCCTATGAGGTTAGCACATAATTATCTTCACTTTTTAGAGAAGGAAATGAGCCACAGTGAGGTTCAGGTTTGCATAGCTAGGGAGCTGAATTTCAGATATGAAAACTTGAATAAGTAGCTAGTAAACTATATTACTGTCCTTGCTCATAAAAGAAGGGCAAGAATTCAGAAATGGATCAATCAAATTCTGCACTTCTGTCTGTCTGTTTCTAGTTTCCTTCTTCAAGCCTTCCAATTTTGTTTCATCAAAAATCTTGTATGGAATTGAATGTGCTTACTCCCTCACTCCTTAATCTTCACATGTACTTTTCCTTTTCCTAGAGGAGTCTAGTCCAGATCAAACCAGCCTCGTGTCTCACCTCAAGGGCCTCCATTCTCTACCCAGCTTTCTCTGAACAGTCTTCCTTTTGGGTTCTCACAACCCCTAGGCTTTTCTTTTTACAGCCCTTCTTATACATGAATATCTTTGTCTGGTAGGTTATTATGCCCTTAGACTCTGGCACCACAAAGTTTAAATCCCTAAGTTCAAGTCTTTACTCAGCCTTTAGCTAGCTGTGTAATCTTGGAAATTTGAAGAAGGCTCATTTTCTTAGTTTCTTCATCTGTAAAATGGGATTGAAAACATTATAAAGATTGAAAGACTTGGTCCTACAGAGTGTTCAGAGCACAAATATAGTCAGAGGTGTGTTTCCTAGCTGACTCTAAATCATGTCAACTTGACAGTGATCACTAGCTGAATGGATGCACATTAAGACTCATGGCAGTATTGGTGCCTGGTGCTTACTAAGGGGTTCAGAGTGATTCAGACTAAACATTAAGCACTCACAGAGCTGAGGCTATGGACTTGGGAACTACCAGTTTCAGGAGAGTGTCTGACATGTAGAAGTCACTCAGAAAACATTTTTAGTGCAAACAGCTCTTAAGAGAAAGTATAGGAACTCCCGGACATATCTAAGAGATGAAAAAACTTGTTCCAACGTTGAGGAGTGATGTTGCAGAGTAAAAATAAGCCACATTCCCCCGTTATTTCAGGCACGTTCTTTTTCCTCTGTGCATGGAAAAGTCAGGGTGTTTTTGTCTTAATCGAGTATTAATAATTTTGAAATAGAAAGGAACCCTAGTCATTTGGATTTACATTTACTGGGGCCCTGTCACTTGCTTGCATGAGCACAGATCACCTTGTAGACCAGCCAGCACTATTATCAAGGCCTTACTAGGATGTACAGATCAGTCTTATAAAGTCTAGAGTTGGCGGGTTCTGGCATGGGCTAGGTTCCTCAAAGAAACAATAGAAACATGAACTCTTGTATCTTTTCATCTCGGTATCAGTCACTGTCATACCTGTCACCTTGCATCTGTGATATGGTGTATAAATCTATAGGAATTGTACTTGTGTTTGGAGCAACATAGAATAGAGGTGATTTCCAAAGACAAAGGCCCTTTACTTGGAAAAGCATGAGACTTTGCAGAGGACCCCAGCAGTTTTCACTTCCTATTAGCCAGACCATTGCTCATCATCAAGGCCATATTGACTGTACACACATTCCTAGCACATAGTAGACAGTCTACACTATGTTAAAGATGAATTTCAAATGCACCAGTAACTTTTTACTGAGAATAACCAATGTACTAATCATCATCTGAGATTTACATTTACCTGGGTATTTTATATTTTCCCTGTTTTTTTCATTTTTCATATAATATTTTATGATCATAGTACCTCTCTTCCTGACATACTCCTAGATTTTCCCTATCTCCCTGTCTACTCAACTTTATATTCTTTCTCTCAGAACAACAACAAATCCCCTCAATATAAAACAAAAACAGAACACCAAATCATAACAACAAAAAGTACTCATAACATGGAGTCTGCTTTGTGTTGGCCAGCTGCTCCTGAGGATGATGCCTTTTCCTGGAGTGTGGTTGGTTTACCCAGTGTCACTCTATTGAAGAAAATGGATTTTCTCTCTCCAAGAAGTAATCAATTACAAGTGGCTTGTTTGTGCCATTTCTGCTTCTCTGCTCTGGAACTTTCTCTCATTTGAATGTATTCAGGTTTTATGCATGCTGTTGCAGTCTCTCTTAGTTTGTGTCTAGAAGTCACTGCTTTTGTAGAGGCATCCACTATATCTGGCTCTTAGAACCTCCTTATTGCCTCCTTCACATAGATCCCTGAGCCATGAAGGGAAGGTTTTGATAAGAATATCCTGCTTAGGGATGAGTGCTTCAAAGTCTCCCACTGTCTTCACACTATCTATTGCAAAAAGAGGGTTGAATAATGTTCTGATCTATGGTTATAAATCAGGAGTCACTTTATTGCTATTATTTTTTCAAAGAAGAATAGTAGCAGTAGGTTTTCCCTTAGGCCCATGAACTATCTAGTCACAGGTTCTTGGCCTCATTAACATAACAGTATGTGGCATGAATTCCATCCTATGGAGTGGGTCTTAAATCCAATCAAAAACTAGTTGGCTACTCCTTAATATTTGTCCCACTATTATATTAGTATATCTTGCAAGCAGGTCATCACTGTAGATCACAGGGCTCATAGATATATGAGACTGATTATAACTTTTCTTTTCCAGTAGTGTTTAGAGCACTGCCCTGAAGCACTATGGAAGCAAGTCAGGAGAACTTCTAGTTTGTGTACTAGCTCAATTTCTTCATGTTCATGATATAAGTGAGTAATATCTTCAGTAATAGAACCTATGTACCACGTTGAGTAAGGGGGACATCCAACAGCATTGGCAATAACCTGAAATGTTATGTATATGTATGGGGGGACTTTTGGTCAATGACCCAACAAGATATAACTCATTCCTGGTATTGGGGGTTTAAATTGTCATATTTTGCCTATATAGTTGTGATATTATATCCCAATTACGTGGTATCACCATTTAAAACACACACACACACACACACACACACACACACACACACACACACACGGAAAGAGATAGAAACAGAGACAGACAGAGAGACAGAGAGAGATACGCTTCTACAGTAGTATGTTTTCATGTGGCTTTTCAAAGACCTTTATTTTTCAAAGTTATTTTTTTCTCCCCATATTTCCTTCTTTACCCCATCTCCCATCCCCCTCTTCGTTTAATCTTTTGATTCTCGTTTTTCCATCTCATTTTTCAGATTTCACTGTGTACCTATTCCCTGCTGAGTCAGACAGTTCTCATTAGCTCCCCCTCGAGCATTTTCTCAGATGCAACCATCAATCTTGTTATCTCTCAATACCCTCTATGCAATGTTATCCCTCAATAGCAACTACTGTGACCCTGGATTCAAATAACAACATATTAGGGAAAGATTGTCTGAATCTGTCCTACCTTTAAAGGCTGGTGAGTACATGGAGAATACAAGATCGTGTTGGGCTAGAAAGCCAGGAGCAATCTATAAGATTCTTGATCTGGTTTTTGTACACATGGGGATTATGATAAATGAATCAAAGAATAATGGTGGCAACAAGCAGCTCTCTTAGTAATAGTGAGAATACAAAAACTGGCAAAGGATTTAAACAGATATTTTTACTGTCAGATAAGAACAAATGTGAGTGAAGATGGACAAAGCTGTGACCATCACACATTACTAACAGGAATGCAAAAGAAGAGAGATTGGTGATTCTTTTAAGAAACCTTGCTTGATAAGACACAACATTTCTACTCTTAGATATATAATCAAAATAATTTAAAACATGTTTAACAAAATGTATGCATGGATGTTCATAGTAGAAATATTCTTAATAGCTAATTTCATGACTGTTTATGAAATTCCCCTATATACCAACTGACAAGTAGATAATTTTTTTGTATATGCATAGGATGTAATATTACCCTTATATAAAGAGGAATGTAATATTACTTTGATGTAACATGTCAATTGAATGGACATTGACAAAATATGTCCATGAATGATCTATGGTTTAATTTATATAAAGTGTCCAAAGTTTTGCAATTCTGTATAGATAGAAAGTAGATTAGTGATAATCAAAGGATTATGGGAGGAAGACATTTTTGGTGACTACTTCTAGGGTTTAAGAATAATCAGGGTGGTAGGCTTTTTCTAGGAAGATAGCAGTGATAGTCTGTATGCTAAAACCTTCTGAACTCTATGCTTTAAAAGGATGAATCTGAGTTGGCAAAAGGATTGTAAGAGTGCTTGATGTACAGCCAGGAGGACCTGAGTTCAGAATCCCAAAACTCATGTAAAAAGCCAGGCTCAGCCATGTAAGCACTTGTAACCCTAGTGTTCAGTGAGGATTAGGGTGGGTAGAGACAAGCGGTTCTCTGTGTCTTGATGAATATCAGGGTATCTCACAAGTGGTGAGCTCCAGATTCAGTGACAGATCAAGTATTGATGAAACAGGGTGAAGAGGTAAAACAATGAACAACTGACATTCTCCTGTGGTCTCTGTACAAGTGTACAAATATCTGTGCCCACACACATATATACATGCACATACACATACACAACACACACACACACACACACACACACACACAGAAATAAAAAATAAAAAGCACAGTTTATGGCATGTAAATTTCATCCTAATAATAACTGCATGGTAAAAGCTGGTGAGAAGAGGCTTTTAGAATGCTGGATGTTGCACCATCTTCATTTTTCAAGTGACTATGAGATCAACATCTTTGGCTGATTTTTTTAAATGCCAAATATTAGTTTAAAAGAAAAAACACACAACTGTATTACCATGATTGTTTTTAAAGACTATTTTGGGATGAGGCAGTACGGAGGGCATACTTTTGGAATGAAGTTCTTTGTGCTGACTAAGCTTAGATTTATGAAATACTTAATATTCATTGATGCATTCCAAAACTGTTGACAGCACATTTGGTAAACATCAGAGACCACACTTTGTGGTGTGTTGGAAACACTGCTACAGCCTGCTGATCCAGTGATGAGGCCTGTCACCGGTACATAGAAGCCATAATATATTTTGGACTCACAGAAATTAATAGAATCATATGGTCCTTTTCTCACAAACAGTACCATTTTCCAAGGAGATACATGTTAAATAAACAAACCTACACTGCAGTCTCTAAAAGATTTTAGTAAGTGTGCTGAAGGGTAAGAATTGGAATAGTAAGATATACTCACGTGGCTAAAGCAGGAAAGGATGTTCAGATATGCATTTTTTTTTCACTGTGAACTGGGGAAAGTTTCACTGAGGTACACTAGTCCAGATCTGAGAAACACAGGGGAAGTGGAAGGGACTCAGAGAGAAATGAGCCAAATGCCAAGTGTTAGAAAAGAACTTGAGAGAAAGGCAAAACTGTTCGGACTAACCCACAGAGGTGTCTTCGTCCTGCTCTGCCTGCTGGGAGTCTTTCAGAGTGAGCAGTTGGGCAAGGCAGTTGGATCTACAGACTTGTCACAATTTATGTTCCTGTTGCAGAGAAGCTGGGAGACCTTGTCTAATAGCCATCTCTGTTCTCGAGTTGCCCATCTCAGCAAGCAATTGTTCCTGTGGGTGTATATAAAAAGGGAGAGGAGTAGGTTGCACAGTGCTTCTGATGTATTAGATACTATATCAGACTTTGTGCCTCTCTCTGCTGTATCGAGCTGAGCTCCTATGATGGCCAGACAGAACAAGATGGGCTTAGAGTACAAAAGTGGATTTTATTTCATAGAGCTGAAGCTGAAGCTTCCTAACCAAAAGAGTTGCAAGAGGGACATGTGGCCATAGCTGCTTTCAGTACTGGATAAGCATGAACATACCCTCCTATATTCTTTTAGTGGAATCTGAGGCTGAATTAAGAAGTTTAAGTAGATTGACCTTGCTTATGTTTATAGATGGTTAAATGAACGTTCTATCTAGTTGCCTTTGTGGGCTGAAAAAAACAACAAGGAAATGCTTGATGCTATAAAAACAAAAGGCAAACAACTAGCCACGGTGTTAACAGACTTATGACCTTTGTGTCCAATCAACCCATGGAGTGTTCACACAGTGTTGAATGTCATCCACATCCATTCATATACCTATTGCCCTCCACTGTTCAAATGTTACTCTAGTGAAATGGCTGTGACAGACTGTGGCTCACCCTGCCTAACATCTTCCCTATCTGGCTTTTTATGGGGCAATTTTGCTGACTCATAACCTAGGAACTAGATGCACTTAATTTTATCTACCCTATACATGTTCATGCATTCACTCAATATTAATTGTAATTCATTCATTTATGTGAATTAAAGGGTAACTGTGGAATGTGCCAGGGTCTTAGAAAGCAATCTAGAAGCTCTGGTTCTTGTCAGCACATAGGTGTATGATTGGGGCAGACACAGATGGCTTCTATACTTCTATATTTTGGTGGCAGTCACTATGAAAATAGCAACCAGAGAAGGTTGCAAGCTTTGGTAGATTGGGGGTAGGGTGGGGGTAGTTCCAGATGGTATGATCAGTTTCCTCGATGACCTGTGAGTAGAAGCACTGGCTACAGCATACAGAGGTTATAGTTAGGTAGCGTGACTTTTAAGAGGTGGTGTCTACTGGGGTGAAGGTAGATTTGGGGTATCACACCTTTGAATAAGATTTGGGGACATTGACTTATTCCTCTAACTCTTATGCTTTCTGACTTCCATGAGATGAGTAGCTTCTTGTACCACAATGTTTTTCTACAGTATGCTAACAGGCCCAAAAGAAATGACCCAGCTGATCAGAGACTGAATCCTCCTAAACTGTGAACCCAAACAACCTTTTTCTCTTTTAAGGTTAATTGTCTCAAGTTCTTTGATATAGTCGTGGAAAATGATCAACACACAAGATGTCATGATCGCTAGGTGAGCTTGCTCAAAACTAAGTTTTGGTGATATCTTCTACTCCAACTGAGGGCCCTGGGCTACCAGCACTGAAGTCACCTGGATGCACTTGTGGAAGAGTCTGTCCTTCCCCTCCCAGATAAAAGGGCATTTTAATACTTCTTGATTGATTTGTTCTCAGATGAAATGTAAGATGCTTTGACTTAGGTGCCATGTGTGCCAGTTACCTTCATGTGTGTCCCCAAGAACTATTTCACACAACTATATATCAAAGAAGGCAGTTAGTTAGTGCCTGCATCTTCTCCCAGTGGATCTCTAGGATTAAAGGGCCTGGAAGATCAAAGACAGGAGAACTGATGTGTTGGGAGGGCTCAGGGTGCAGACTTACCAAGGAAGGGAATAAACTGGGGTGTTTGTATGGGTCAAAGTCCTTATTATATATTTTTAAGTTTGAACAAAGTAAACCAATCTACCATCAAGGTTACTGGCCAATGATAGAACCTAACATAGGTGATGGGATAAAAAAAAAAAAATGAGGAGTCTTTAGGTCCTATACAGGTATAAAAGGGAAAGAATGACAAGTTGAGATAGTTAACTATTTCCAGCTGCTCAGAGCCTCTGTAATGATCCTGGATAATAAGCACTTAGAAGGGTTGATGCCTTAGAAGATGGTTGGGTTGGGCAGGCCGTGATCTTGATTTTGTAGCCAGGATGTAGGAACAGGTCCTCAGCAAGTCTAACCCAATTCACACAGGACCTCTCTCTCAGAGAAGGTCTCAGAAGATCGTTTATGCCAAAGAGCTCTTCCTGTTTCTTTGAAACTCCAATGCTTCCTGTTGCAAGTTGGGGTGATTGGTGGCTTTTCTTGCATCTTTGGAAACTGGCTATAACTCTTAGATCCTGAAAAACCTTGAGAAGAAGTTCCATGTCCAGGGAGGGCCAGATTCCCTCTGGCCTCCTGCCCTCTGCCAGGAATTGCATAGCCACTCTTTCCTTTTCTTCTTCTTTTATTTTCTTTTTATTTATTTTTGACATATATATATATATATATATATATTATTTTTTATTGGATTCTTTATTTACATTTCAAGTATTATCCTCTTTCTCAGTTAGCCCCCCTCCACTGGAAACTCCCTATCTGATTCTCCCTCCCCCTGCTTCTATGGGGTATTATTTGATTCTCTGGAATCTAACTTCTTGAGTTCTTTGTATATATTGGATATTAGCCCTCTATCGGACATAGGATTGTTAAAGACCTTTTCCCAATCTGTTGGTTGCTATTTTGTCCTATTGACAGTGTCCTTTGCCTTACAGAAGCTTTGCAATTTTATGAGGTCCCATTTGTTGATTCTTGATTTTACAGCATAAGCCATTGATGTTCTGTTCAAGAACTTTTCCCCTGTGCCCATGTGTTCAAGACTCCCCCCCCTCTCCTCTATTAGATTCAGTGTATCTGGTTTTATATGGAGGTCCTTCATCAACTTGGACTTCAGCTGTTGTGTCCAGGTCTCAGTGGGTTCCCTAGGAGAACACTAAGAACCATTCACCTGATACAGCAAAACAAAAGAGTTTTCCCCTCCCCGCCCCCCAGTCAAACTTGCATCACAAACCTTCCTGCTGTGCAGAACAGGAGTGCAACAGGGCATCTAGGAGCTTGGCTCTTTTTATACAAGCATAATCAGGGATTCTTTGAACTTCAGGGTGACAGGGGAGGTGAAGGGAAGTCATCCTTCAAACAGGCAGTGGGATGGAATAAATAGCACAAATGGGAAGGGGGACTCTTTTCCCAAAGACAGGTGCCACCTGCACTGGGAAGTGCATGGCCATCTATCAGGGAATGTGCCAGCCTTAGCAATATGGGGGCTGAGGGATGTTGCCCTTTGTCTGTTCTCAAGCATGCATCTGTCCCTCCCAGGGGTAGGTTTTGTTGGGGAGTGCCTCCATGAAAATGGGGATAGCAACATTTCAGCACCAGACTGTGCACTTTCTCTCCATTTAGTTTGATGCTGGCTATTGGTTTGCTGTGTGTTGCCTTTACCATATTTAAGTATTGGCCTTGAATTCCAAGATCTTTCTAAGACTTTTAACATGAAGGAACATTGAATTTTGTCAAATGCTTTTTCAGCATCTAATGAAATGATCACGTGGTTTTTTTTCTTTGAGTTTGTTTATGTAGTGGATTATATTGATGGATTTCTGTATATTGAACCATCCCTGCATCCCTGGGATGAAGCCTACTTGATCTTGGTAAATGATCATTTTGATGTGTTGTTGGATTCGGTTTACAAGAATTTTATTGAATATTTTGCATTGATATTCTGGTCTGAAATTCTCCATCTTTGATGGGTCTTTGTGAGGTTTTGCAATCAGCATAACTGTGGCTTCATAGAACTAATTGGGTAGTGTTCCTTCGGTTTCTATTTTTGGAATAGTTTGAAGAGTATTGGTATTATGTCTTCTTTGAAGGTCTGAAAAAATTCTGCACTAAACCCATCTGATCCTGGGTTTTTTGTTGTTGTTGTTGGGAGACTTTTAATGACTGCTTCTATTTCCTTACGGGTTATGGGACTGTTTAGATGGTTTATCTGATCCTGATTTAACTTTGGTATTTGGTATCTATCTAGAAAATTGTCCATTTCATCCAGATTACCCAGTTGTGTTGAGTATAGGCTTTTGTAGTAGGATCTGATGATTTTTTGAATTTCCTGTTTCTGTTGTTATATCACCCTTTTCATTTTTGATTTTGTTAATTTGGATACTGTCTCTGTGCTCTCTGGTTAGTCTGGTTAAGGGTTTATCTATCTTGTTGACTTTTTCAAAGAACCAGCTCCTGGTTTTGCTGATTCTTTCTTTCTTTCTTTCTTTCTTTTTTTTATGTTTTCTTTTCTTTTTAGATGTTTTCTTATTTACAATATCTCCTTTCCCAGGTTCCCCTCCAAAAAATAAAATAAAATAAAATAAAATAAGAAAAATAAATAAAATATAAAAAACCAAAAACTACAACAAACCCCTGTTCCCTCTCCCCTCCCCCTGCTCACCATCCCACCCCCTTCTGCTTACTGGCTCTGGCATTTCCCTACACTGAGCCATAGAACCTTTCTATAGTTCTTTTTTCTACTTGGTTGATTTCTGCCCTGAGTTTGATTATTTCCTGCTGTCTACTACTCTTGGGTCCATTTGCTTCTTTTTGTTCTAGAGCTTTCAGGTGTGTTGCTGCTAGTGTATGATCTCTCCAGTTTCTTTTTGGAGGTAATCAGAACTATGAGTTTTCTTCTTAACACTGCTTTCATTATGTCCCATAAGTTTGGGTATACGGTGCCTTCATTTTCATAAAATTCTAAAAAAGTCTTTAATTTCTTTCTTTATTTCTTCCTTGACCAAATTATCATTGAGTAGAGCATTGTTCTGCTTCCATGCGTATGTGGGATTTGTGTTGTTTTTGTTGCTATTGAAGACTAGCCTTAATCTGTAGTGATCTGTTAGGAGAACTAGGATTATTTCAATCTTCTTATATCTGTTGAGGTTTGATTTGTGACCAACTATATGGTCAATTTTGAAGAAGGTACCATGAGATGCTGAGAAGAACGTATATTTCTTTGATTTAGGATGAAATGTTCTATAGAAATTTGTTAAATTCATTTGATCCATAACTTCTGTTAGTTTCACTGTGTCTCTGTTTAATTTGTGTTTCCATGATCTGTGCATTGATGAGAACAGGGTGTTGAAGTCTCCCATTATTATTGTTTGAGGGGCAATTTGTCCTTTGAGCTTTAGTAAAGTTTCTTTTATGAAAGTGAGTGCCCTTGCATTTGAAGCATAGATGTTCAGAATTGAGAGTTTTTCTTCGTTGATTTTTTTCTTTAATGTATATGAAATGTCCTTCCTTATCTTTTTTGATGACTTTTGGTTGAAAGTCAATTTTATCCGCTATTAGAATGGCTACTCAAACTTGTTTCTTGGGACCTTTTACTTGAAAAATTGTTTTATAGGCCTTTACTCTGAGGTAGTGTTTGTCTTTGTCACTGATGAACATTTCCTGTATGCAGCACAATGCTGAGTCCTGTTTACATATCCAGTCTGTTAGTCTATATCCTTTTGGGGAATTGAGTCCATTGGTGTTAAAAGACGGGAGGGATTTCTTTTCTGGTCCAATCTACTTGGAGTTCTGTAGGCTTCTTGTATGTTTGTGTGCATCTCTTTCTTTAGGTTAGAGAAGTTTTCTTCTATAATTTTGTTGAAGATATTTACTGGCTCTTCATCTTGGGAATTTTTAGTCTCTTTGCCTATTATTCTTAGGCTTGGTCTTCTCATTGTGTCCTGGATTTCCTAATGTTTTGGGTTAGGAGCCTTTTGCATTTTGCATTTTCTTTAATTGTTGTGTCAATGTTTTTCTATGGTATCTTCTGCACCTGAGATTCTTTCTTCTATCTCTTGTATTCTGTTGGTGATGCTTGCATCTATGACTCCCTATCTCTTTCCTAGGTTTTCTAGCTCCAGAGTTGTCTTCCTTTGTGATTTCTTTATTGTTTCTATTTCCATTTTTAGTTCCTGGATGGTTTTGTTCAATTTCTTCACCTGTTTGATTGTGTTTTCCTGTAATTCTTTAAGGGATTTTTGTGTTTCCTCTTTAAGGCTTCTAGCTGTTTACCTGTGTTCTCCTGTATTTCATTAAGGGAATTATTTATGTCCTTCTTACAGCCCTCTATCATCATCATGAGATGTGATTTTAAATCAAAATCTTGATTTTCTGGTGTGTTGGAGTATCCAGGGCTACCTGTGGTGGGAGAACTGGTTTCTGATGATGCCAAATAGTCTTAGTTTCTGTTGTTTATGTTCTTGTCCTTGCCTTTTACCATCTGGTTACCTCTGGTGTTAGCTGGTCTTGCTGTCTCTGACTGTGGCTTGTCTGTCCTGCAAGCCTGTGTGTCAGTACTCCTAGGAGACCAGTTCTTTCCCAGAGGAATTTAGGTTTGAAGAGCTGTGGCACAGGGTCAGCTCTGGGGTACAGACAGAAACCAGAAGGATCCTGTCCCCAGCTGATCCTTGATTCCTGTGTCCTGATAGCTCTGGGAGGGTCCCTCTGTGACTAGGAATGTGAACAGAAGTAGTAGACTTACCTGTGCTCGCAAGTGTATCGATTCTCCTGGGAGACCAGCTCTCTCCTGGTGGTATTTGCGTATGTAGCAGTGCCGTGGCTAGAATAGCTATGGGCACGGACAGAAACCAGAAGGCTCCTGTCCCAGGATGCTCCTTGGTTCCTGTGTCCTGAGAGTTCTGGGTGGATCCCTCTAAGCAGCAGTGCTGGTTTTACCTGTGTTCACAGGCTTGATGGCACTTTTTGGAGGCTGGCTCTCTCTCAGCTCTATTTGGGTATGTAGCCCTGTGGCAGAGGATCGGCTCTGGGCCAGACCTCTCCTTTTCTTTTGTCACTGTTTTACAGAAGCTCCAGTGTAACAAAAATCTTTTTTTCATTTTCTAACAGGCGCTCTGGTCTAACGACGGTTCGTTATTTTTTTATGATTTCCCAAGCTTCCTAAAGAATCACCCAGGGCCCTTGCAATAACTAGCAGGCTAGTACAGCCAATGGCCTGCAGGTCCCCAGCTGACACCTCCTAATGGCCTGTAGATTTGACATGCACTTTGGGAGACTTTTATCAGGAAGCCTGGGAAACAGTGGGCCCCAGAAATTACAACTGTAGGTGCCTTAAATCAGATCCCTAGATCACAATCAAGTTTCAGTCCATTTCCACTCTACAGTCCCATGTGAATTACAGATCCAAACAAGCTTTTGCTTCCTCCCCTGTAGAATGGGGTAAGTAATATATAGAGGAAGCTTTTGCTTCTTCCCCTTAGGCCCCTTTTGAAGATAAAGTAAGGGATGAGAATAGAACAACTGGCAGAGTATGAGGCACAGAATATCCCTCATTGGAATTTTATTTAGCTTTTAGATTCTTCTAATGAATTAAGAATAACCAGGCATTCACAGTGTTAACACCCATGCTCTGAGAAAGGGATGAGATGCACATTTCATGAGTCTTACTTAGTTCATAGTCTTAGGTAAGCCTTCATTTAACTATCCTTGCCAATGTCCTCTGGCTTCCCTCAATCTTGCAGTCTTATCTCCTGCCTAGTCTTTCCTAAAATGTCTTAATGGTTTCAGATTTGCATGCTCACCAGCCCCCTTCCCACCCACTCACCTTGTTCCAACCCTTTTGCTGGAAGCTGATTCTGTCTGGAATATCAACATCTCCTTCCATTCACCTAATTAGCAGGTAGTTCCTGGTTGGATTTACATATAGCTCAGCACTGTCTTTCTGCCATTCCCAATGTGAAAGCACTGAGCTTATCTATCTTTCTATTGTTTGTGTGGCTCATTCAAAAGCTTTGGGGCCACAAAAGGGGAGGTAGGAAACTCTTGTAGTAAAGCAGGATTCAAAGACAGCCGGATGTATGAGCCTGGAAAGGCAGAATTTGGGCCGGTGCATGAGGTCTTTGGTATTTTCTTTAAGAAAGTACTTGTTGGGAAGAAATGGAAACATCCCATTATGGGGCTCCCAAGGGTCTGTGATGTCAAAAAGAAACATGGTGAACATTTGTTTGAGGTGTCAAGAGGGGTTTTAACCAGACAGCTCCAGTAAAAGGATGTCTGCAGCTGAGTCAAATGTGACAAGAGCTGGTGAAGGGAGATGAGAATCAAGAGAAAGAGAAGGCTACAGGAATGGCAGTGTGTGTGAAAACAGACCATGTGTGCTGTGGACAAGTGGAGCACTGCAGAATTGGGAAAGGACCTCTGGCAGTACAGATGGAAAGGGGCACATTTTGTGGTTTGGCCACTTTACATTTTCATGTCAAAGACTTGGTCCAGGGAACAATGTTAAATCATGGATTACCAAAGCATAAGTGTAAGGCAGGTTAAAGATTGGTTGAGTCTGTGGTTTTAGAGTTCACAGGAGTCTCTTGTGCTTTCAGGGAATTGACAGACCAAACTAAAGATTCAGATTCAAGAGTTCCACTGAGCTTCCTCCTGGGATGGAGGCAGGATCTAAGGGAGGCTATGTGAGCATATGTAGAAAGGGAAGAGGTACCGGAAATAGACATGTACTGGCATGGGCTGCTGTTGTGGGAGGTAGGGAATCTAAGATTTGCATCAGTCAGATAGTGTTGCACAAATATCTGGTGCAGTCATTTCCTATATGTGACTTCCTCCATTTGCTGTATGCTTGAGGGTCTTTATAACCAATATTCTGTCATAAGGCATTAGTTCCATATAAAGAATACCTCAACTCTTAGCAACTTCCAATAATAAGATCCATTTCTCACTTTTCTTATACACCTCTCTTGGTTTCGTTGCTCTGTTTTTACCACAGTGTATGGCCCTAAGGTCAGCAGGAAGACATACTCCCAGGTAGCAGAAAGGAACACAGAACATAGCAAAGAAGGTTCTGGAAGAAGTAATACTTGTGAGTTTGACTCATGTTCCAAAGAGCCTGGGTTTGATCTCCATTACTTAAAAAAGAATCCAAATAAATTGACTTGCCCACGGTTAGCACCCATTCGTCAAGCCTAGTGCCAGAGTTCCCCTCTTCATGGTGAAGCATATATGCAACTCTTTTTGGCTGCACATTTGGGGACTTGGTATTACAGAGCTCTCTTAGCCTACATGGGGAGAGTTTGGAATGACTACAATGCCAAATGGCTCATTTGCATATTCAAGTATATAGTGACAGATGTGGCACTGAAAACCATTTGTGCTGTTCAGATGTGGAAAACCACACCTTATATGTTACCAGCGAACTACGGATTCTGAAGCCAGGTGGCCTGATGAATACCAGTCCCTTACCATCTTTTGGTTCCTATTTTGTTTCTTCTTTTTCTCCTTTCTCTTTCTCTGTCCTTCTTCTTCCTCTCTCCTCCTTCTCCTAAGAGAGAGAGAGGCAAAACACACACACACAGAGAGAGATAGAGAGAGAGAGAGAGAGAGAGAGAGAGAGAGAGAGAGAGAGAGAGAGATTTGGGTTAGAGATCCTGCTCAACAGTCGAGTGATTTCTTAATGTGTACAAGAAACTGGGTCTGATACCTAGTACTGACAAAAATAATGCTCCAACAGCTAAGTGAATCACTTAAGGTTAGCAACCGGAAATAGTGTTTCTACTTCTCATGCCAGGCATTTGCAGGCTGCAATTTGAAGAGCATTAAACAAAGTCATTTATAAGCCAAAGACCTCTCTGACAAAACTCATCAAAACACATCAAAGCAAAACAAACAAAACTCAAAAAAAAATCCCCACAAAATAAAACCCATAAAATTAAGCCTCCTACAAAACACCCATTCATTTAATATTTATTAATTGAATTTCAGTGCATATCTGTCAGGGTTAAACTTGACATCCAAAGGTCTGATTGTGGAGGTCAGTGCTGTAACTGGATGTTGCCCTACCTGAGTGTTACAGTGGCAGCCATTGCATTAGGGGAGAGTATTAAGTACATTTGTTGTTTGCTAAAGGTAATTTATGCCACAGCAGCAGTTATTATAGAACAATCACAATTTCTCTAGGATTCAGGAGAAAGATAATTGAGAAGCCATGCTTTCAGAGAGTTTATTAATTGCGTGTGTATTAAAGGAGCTGACAATGAAAGGAACAAAAAGACAACCTTCTCTTACCACAAAGTGCCCTTTTCTTTCAATTAGGCCACTCCTGGTTGAGAAAAAGTTTGAGAGGCCATCCTATATGAGATAAGTGATGGGAAAGAATGAACCAGAAAGTCCTTCTGGGGAAAATAAAGACAGTGAGCTCAGGTAGACTGACTGTGTGACCTGGGGTACCTTTCTCACTCTCCAGTTCCTCAATTTGTGGGGGACAAGAAAGCTTCATGGTGGGATTTCCACAAAAAATAAGAGTTGTTTATGTAATGGCTTCACACTCATTTGTCACAATATGGTCAACACATAGAAGAGAGCATCCAGATTTTATTGTAATAGCTACTTTGTCTGACCATCCCCATTCTGAATGCCTGCCAGCTACATTTTCCGTTCTTAGAACTCTGCCGTACAGGGTGGGGCTGAGAGTGGTGCAGGAAGACAAGAGTCACATTGGCAAGTGCAATATCTCATTATCACAGAGAGTTAACAGTATTTCCCACGCTAAACTAATGAGTATCAACTAACTGGTCTTGTTGAATCCTGGGGTTGGGAGGATCCTAAACATCTTTCTGCTTAATCATAATTCAATGCACAACTCCTCTGCACATCCCCAGGACAAGTGTCATATGCCATCAGCTTTAAGGGTGTTGTTGACCAAGAAATTGAGCCAGACATAGCAGTGCTCTTTTGTAATACCAGTATTAGGAGAGATTGAGGCAGCAAGATTGGGGATTTCAAGGCCAGCCTTGGGTACATGAGGCCTTGTCTCAACTACCTCCGTGCCTTAAAAAGAAAAAGAGAACTTGCTGAAGAACCCAATCCACTGTTTGGTATTTTGTACTGCAGGAAAACTCTTCTCATTGATGAGTGAAGACGGGCTGTTTGTCTGTCTCTTCAACTGTAGCCCGCGTGGTCCTCTCGCCGGGAAGAAGACACGCGGACACTAGGTTCCTTCTGCAGCA
>NW_022196913.1:106895301-106899092 GCF_008632895.1 Mastomys coucha | reverse complement strand
CGTAACGCCCCGGGATGGGCCGTGACATGGCGTCCTTTTCACTCTACGCACATGCGCCAACAGTTGTCTACTAGGAGTTAACAGCGGAAGTAGGCGCCATCTTGCCATGGCGAATGCCTTTCAAGATTCACGACTCCCCACATTCAACCATTGATCAGTGGTCTATGCAGATGAAGTCAGCAGCATGTTTTCAGAGAATATGTAGATTTCTATCTAGCTATAGGTGTACTTCACCAAATAGGAGGGTTGGGTTTTCATTTTCCTCTGTAGTAATCTGAATGAATCTGATATTAAAATAATTTTAAAATGTTGCTTTATTTCCCTTAGTATTCTGTGTTTTGATAAGAATTGTAGTGCTATGTTTAACAGGGTGGGCTCTGCAGCTTCCCAGTTAGGGTGCATATTCCAGTTCTGTGATTTGCTGACAGGTAACCATGCATAAAATACTTAACTTCTCTTAGCACCATCTCCATCTGTAGAATGAAGATGATGATAAATCTTGGGAAAGATGCTGTGAGGATTAGAACCATCTGAACATTACTGTGAGTCTGTGCCACTATGAGTATCTGGCAATACACCTTCCTCTCCTCAAGCACCACACACAGGAGACATGATAGGGGCTGCCACAGTTTGAATATGGTTTCAGTGTTTCCAATGAAGCTTCCTGATTTGAAAGCTCACTCCTCAGTGCTACAATGCTCAAGTGTGTTGTAGTCATTAGGGGTACCACCCTTGGAAGGGATTAAATTACTTCTCACTGGAACCTAACTGAGGCCCCATGAAGTAGCAGGTTGTTACTGAAGGATAAAGATTGGCCCCTCCATGGCTTCTCACCGTATCAAGTTGCCCCTTTTACATGTTCTTCACCAGTCTGATGCCATCTACCATGAGCTCATCAGAGCTCACCAGAAGCTGGTGGTCTGCTCTTAGATCTCCATACTGGTGAGCTAAATGTACTTCTTGTCTTCACTAGTTCCTCAGTCCAGATATTTGCTACAGTGATAATGAACCACTACACAGGTTTCATGACCTCCTCTTCTGAGACTGGAATACCTCATCTTACCTACCACATGGCAGACTTTCTAGTATTGAAATGAGCTCAGAAAGGTTTGTATCATGGATGTTAAGGTAACTCTTAAATAAATAAGGAAATTAAATGCCAGTTTTGTGAGTTTATTTAGGATTTTTAGATGAGTATCTATTAGCTTACTTTAAATTAATATGCACTAAGATGTAAACATTTTAGGCAGTGACATAAGGTATCTTGCCTATATGAGAGACTTAAATTGGGCTTCTCCCAAAGAAAAATGGCCAGTGAAGATCATATTTCAACCTCTAGAGCTTCATGTCACTGGGAAATTCTGGGAAGTATTTAAGGCCATATAGCTCAGCATCAGCACCACTTCCTCTTAAGCAGTGTAACTGGATGTGGTTGTTTGAATGGGAATGACCCCTACAGGCTCAGGTATTTGAATGTTTCGTCCTTAGTCGGTGGAACAATTTGGGAAGTATTAGGAAGTGTTGGAGAGTTGTATCACAGGAAGATGAACTTTGATGTTTCCAAAAATCACACATTCCCAGTTGGCTCTGTCACTACCTCTTACTTCCAGATCACGATATGAGCTCACAACCTTTGTACCAGTGCCCTGCCTGCCTGCTGTTACCCTCCCTGCAATGATCATGGAGTTGCCCTCTGAGACAGTAAACCCCCAATAACTCTTTCTTCTGTATGTTGCTGTGGTCATGGCATTTTGTCATAGCAGTTGAAAAGTAACTAAGATACTGGGATATACTCCAAGATCTAGTGAGCATGGGGAAATGTAGCATTCCAAAGGACTAGAAAAAGACAGTTATCTATACACTGACATTGCAAGTTCCCTTGTATGCCCTGAGGCATATAGTCAAGACACTGACAGTCTCTATTATAGTTCCTTGTTCATATTTAATTGCTTTTGGTGAGAAGACTCAAAGAAGTCTCTGAGTAAGACACACTGCATGAGACTATCTGCCAAGCTGAATTGCTTGATGCTCTACTGTCAAAGGTAAAAAGTATCTATCTTCCTTATGCATAAAAGGCAGAATACTGGAAAGTCTGGTCCCTTTCACACCCAACATTTGTTTTGGACATTAATGTCTTTAAGAGGGCCAATAATAGCACATTTTGTGTCATTCCAAGAGAAAAGACAAAACAAATACATGTTGTTGTGGACTCCCTCTCAAAAAAGAGGCTTAAAAACAACCATCATTCATTTTCTGTCATGATTCTATGGTTTCAACAAGTACAAGTAGCTGGGTTCTTCTCCATAGGATGCCAATTTTTGGCTGCAGTTATGGAAGGATCAATTTTGCCACAATTTACAAAGTATCACTTGCATACTTGACCATTGGTATGAGCTATTCATGGGATTCTCTGCTTGGGCTGATGGCAGGAAGGTCTTAGTCTTCTTCCAGGTGAGTTCATCATAAGGTGTGGGATTCCGAGAGTATGGTAGATAAGTTCTAAGAGAACTTTCTGGAAGATGGCAACTGAGGCTGTTTGGATGCCTACCCTACGAAGCTACACAGTATCTCTCCCACAGCATCCTGTTTAGGGAGTCCCATTGCCAGTCCCTAAACAGTTTGGGGGATAGAGTTATTCAAGAAAGAAAATTCTGGGAGCTGGTACCACTGTGGCCTTCTAAGGAGTTTTGCTAGGACATAAGGTTGATGATGATTTGATGGACTGGATTGTGAGAGACTGTGAGGCATTGTTACACAGGAACTACATTCTGGAGAAGCTGAGAAGAGGTGCCTGGGATACCATGAGCATAAGGTGGGTTGTCATTTGGACATGTCTCCAGGAGATGACGATGTTCATTTCATCTTGTTTTCAACACATAATTGATGAAGTAGTGGGTGAGTTGACAATATATCAAACTGGCTTTAAAGGTGTTTTTTGGTTTGTTTTATTTTGTTTCATGAACATTTTCCTACCCAAGAGTTAACAAGAAAAAAATCAGAGGCAATAATGTTTTGCCTTAGAGACAGATCTCTGTTCATTTAAAGAGAGTTTCCATCTACCTTCCTCACTGCACACAAATGAGTTCAAATACTAATTCTGGAACAGGCCTGTGTACCTCTACCTGATGGGGGAAAACATGAAAGAGAGAAAAAACAAAAACAAGAGTGCATTCTACTAGGAAATAAGCATATGGCTCAACTGGAACACTGGAGCTGGACCTCACAGCATGCTTTTCTGCTTAATGACCTTCTTTATTTTGTTTTCATTGTGCTATACTAGCTTATTTTTCCTTTGTCCCAGTTTTCTAATTTATTTTTATTATTCTTATTTTTGCCTTGCTGTGCTATGTGTAAGGACTTCCTCAGATTATTTTCACAATGAGGCTGGGTTTAAACAAACACACCAAACACACGTACGTGTCCTGGATTCACAACAGCAAGCCTTGAATTGTCCTGGGCCTTTCTGTTCATCATTTATTTCCTCTCCATCCTCCTCTGAATCATTAGTTCACCTATCTTGTCATTCCAACAACACTTATATACCCGTGTGTTTGCATGTTCATGTGGGAGGTTGCACATATACATGTGTTCATTGTATGTTGAAGCCAGAGGTCAACCTTGGGTGACTTTCCATTTCAGTTTTTTGACATAAGACCTCTTAGAGACCTAGAATTCAATGATTAGGTTACGCTCAGAAGCCAGTGAGCCTCAGGGATCTGCCTGTTTTTGCCTTCCCAGTGCTATCTCAATTCTTTTTTTTTTTTTCACTTTTTTTTCTTTATTTATATGCG
>NW_022196913.1:106880372-106886487 GCF_008632895.1 Mastomys coucha | reverse complement strand
CCGGGTCTCTGGCCTAAGGTGCCTCCGGGCTGGCTGCTCCAGTCTCAGAAACTCACCCGAGAGAAAATCGCTATCTCAATTCTTTACCTTTCTCATATCACTTATGGGGTTTGAACCAGGCCCCCATGCTTATAGTGCAAGTACTTTATTGACTCTGTCATCTTCCCAGCCTGAAGCATGAGTTCTTTATCCCAAGGTCTGCTGTGGTACATTGTAAGGTCTCATGACTATACCAGCAAGAGTTGGCTTTTGACTCTATCAGCAAATTCCTATGAGAGTTGAGTATGCTTCTAGACAGAGTTTTTAGGGTAAAAGGCAGACAACTAGCAGCTACAACAAGTGATCCCAGCAATCTGTACCTAAACATCAAATAAAGAAGCAAAAAGGTCTGGGGAGATGACTCAGTGGGTAAGAGCAGTTCCTGTGCTATCACGAGGACTCCATCTTGCACAGGTAAATCATCGCCCTTGACCTTTCCTATTGAGTCATCTTGAATTCTCAGAATAGAAGAACTCTGGACAGACCCCTCTTTGCTACACCCAATCATTATCCTGGAGTACAGGCAACTTATTCTTCAAAGCCATCTTGTCTATCCCCTCACCATCCACATAAAAAGCTGGGCATAGCTACATGTGTTTGTAATCCCAGAATTAGAAGAACAGAGACAGGAAGATTCCCAAAAGGTTACTGGCTACACAGCCCTATCTAACAATGAGTTTCTAATTCAGTGAGAGACCCTTTTTCCAAGGCAATTAAGGTGGAGCACAAAAAAACCAAAAAGACCTTATGTATTGTCCTGGATTCTGTGTGCACACACAATGAATACATTTGCACACTCACATGTCCATATCACATGCACACACACACACACACACATACACATACACACACTTGTAGGTACAAAAGGACAAGTAACAACAAATAATAATAAGAGATTTGTTCAATCCAATCTGGCCAAATAGAAATGGGGAACAAATGAAGGGGTATAGTAGCCCTAAGTGAGCCTTGGGGTGCTGATAGGAGCTTTGGGTTAAAATAAAGGGCAAGAGATAGGCATCATTATGCAGTTGAGGTCCAAGGTGACCCCTCCATCATTTACTCAGCTCTGGTTCCACCAGGTGATCTGAAGACATCCTTGTTTGAGGGATAAAATAGTTCTCAGGAGATGATAACTTCTTCACTAGGACAAGGCTCAGGCCTCCTGGATAGCTGCTTCCATAATGAGGATGGGTGGGTCCTCCAGAGTCCTTCTATTCTGGGAATGCAGGGTGACTATGGAGGAAAGGCTAAGGGTAATGACTTATCTTTGTGCCTTCAGCATTAAAAAGAGGGGGCGATAGGTTAGACAGCCACTTCCTCGATTGACACGCTGCCCTGAAAGGTAAGCAGACAACCCAAAGTAAAGGAGACAGACACAGAAAGAAGACAGAGATGTCAGGCTTTTATGCTTCATTTAGTTACTTTGTGGGTCTAAGTGAAGAGCCAATACTTTTTAGCAAAAACAACCTCCAATTGTCTGTTTCATCACGACTCCTGAGCATCTAGTCCTATATACCCGAAGAAATCATTCAACTGGAAATGCAAATGGATGGACTTTTATTCTTCAATTATTCTTTTACTGAATGAAGATTCTAAGATTTTTCTATATCAATTTGATGATATGCTGACATTAACTATGAAATAACTATATCATCTTTTATTCTTATAAAAATGCACTTGGTAGATTTAAGAAGGATTTTCAAATCAAATTGATTCCTCAAAATGACAGTGCTGGTGACATTGTCCTACACAGAAGGATTGTGACCCAGGTACACAGACAGGATTGTCATTGGGTAAACAGCAGCCTAAATTCAGCATTCCTGAGCAATCTCCTAGGGAGAGATTCTGTTTTCCAGGAAATGGATACGTCCTTTTTCTCCTCTACTGTTCAACTACCTTGGGCAATGGAATCAGTTAACTAGAACAGTCTGTATCAGGTCAAAGACCCTCACCCTGCCTCGTAGATAAAATCTGACTGCTTTCCTGACAAGTTGCCATTCTGTGCCCCCCAAAGACAGTTTTAGCAGTTTGATCTTCTAACAAACCATTTTTTTTTCTACCCACTTTTTCAGAGTAGTCCAGTTTGGTTTTCTCACTGCATCCTCACTCATAGAGAAAACATATACCTGGCATAGTAAATAATTGTTAAGAGATCTAGGGAGTTGACAAGCCTTAGGGGTGAACCTACTATGGTTATTCTGCTAGAAGGATGCATTATCAAACTTCCCTCTCAATTTCTATCTTTCAATTGGTAGATTAGCTCAGCTCTACAACTCAGAGAAATTTCTATGTGCAATGGAAGGTACCTAATGCAGAAACTCATTGCTCCTCAAAATGCGAGGAATAAGTATCAGCCACAAATAGGATGCCTACGCCATACTACACCCTGAAAGCTTCAGGGACCATCATGGAAGGGGTGATGGTGGAATGAATATAAGGACCAGAGGTGACTGGAGTGACACAGTGTCTTCTGGACAGGTCAGGACACATGCTACCCCGATGATGAGCCACTTGGTTGGTTGTACAATTCCAAGTGATCAGCCCTGAAATTGTACACAGACCAGCAATGTTGTTGGATGGACTCAGAAGGTTATATTGACAAGCATATATATATATATATATATATATATATATATATATATATATATATATGTATGTATGTATCTTTCTCTGTGTGTGTTGAAGACAAAGAGACCGTGAATTTAAGAGGAAGTAAGGGGATGGGAGGAATTGGAGGAAGAAAAAGGAAAGGAGGCAAAAAATGTAATTATATTTTAATTAAATATTTGTTTAAAAAGGTAATTAGACTTCCACTCCATCCAGATAAACCTTCCTCAGCAATGCCCTTTGTTATGCTAAGAGTCTTTCTCTCCTCCTTTGTTCTAATAAACTTTGTACATGGCACACAACAGGAAATATCAAAAGCAAGAAGAAGGGGGAAAATCCAAATTTAAATTTTAATTTCCTTATCTTGACTATTTTGTATATTACTATGAGCTTTTTAATTAAAAGCCCATCTCAGACTCAATTTCTGTATTATATGGGGTGAGGGGAGATGGAAGGGGTGAAAAGGGACTTAAGCTGATGTAGTTGCGAGAGTCATTAACCATTATTATTTCAGCTAAATGGTGGCATATGCACATATGCACAAGGCAACACCCTAAGAGCTCAAGTTTTCTGTGTTCAGGAGACTTAAAAGGGAGGTCAGGCTGCAAAGAGTGAGTTGAACTGCTAAGTACTTTGAAAGCAAAGGAAGAAAATCCAACCCCAGAGAATCTTCGCCATCCTCTAAGGAGTGTTTTGGGAGTTTCACCTCCTTTCATCTATTTTTTGCTGGCTCCCTCCCTCCTATATACCTGAGGATACCAAGAACTCCTCTTCGCCCCTCTCCATTATAGTTGGTTTTATGGTTAACTTGCCACAGTTAACTGATTGCCTTAATAGATATAGGAAGACCCACCCTGATTGTAGCAGGTACTTTCTAACAACAGGTCCAAATACAAAGGACACTAGAAGAAAGATGTGTTGCCTTTTGCTCCCTGGTCTTCCCTTTGCCCTGTACTCCTGCTGCTGATTCATTTGCTTATGTAAGAAGCAGAGTTTCCAGGCTTTCAGCATGAACTAAGACCACAGGCTCCCCAGGAACTTTCCAGGGCTTTGGTGTCAGATTGGATCAACTGAGGCACCCATCCTTGTGGGTTGAGCTACCATATTTCTAGACTACCAGTGAAAGAAAGTCACTTAGGAGTACTCCAGTCACTAAGGCACACAGTGTCAAAAACCAAGCAAGCCCAAGATCTCAACCTTTCAGCTGTTTCTAGGCATGTGCATGTGTGTGTATCTGTGTGTGGGTATGTGCATGTCAATGAGTTTGCCTTGTTTCAGGCATTGGACCCCCTGGAACTGAAATTCTATATGGTTGTGTATCATCTGACAGGGGTACTGGAAATTAAACTTGGTTCTGTGGAGAAGCAGCAAGGACTCTTAATTGCTAAGCCACCTTTCCAGCACTTGTTATTATTAATATAAGCTGACTTATCCCATTGCCCATTGGTTCTATTGCTCTAGAGAACCCTTACTAATATACTTCTCTCTCTCTCTCTCTCTCTCTCTCTCTCTCTCTCTCTCTCTCTCTCTCTCTTACCTGGGGTATTTCTGTAGCTCTCTGCTCCTTGATGTGGCAACTTCTCACTAACTTGGGTTTTCCCTGTAGAAGTCTCTGCAAGGAAGTATCAGATTCCCTTGGTTCAGTGCTCACTAGGGAGATGTAAGGGCACTATTTCCTTTAAATGAACATTCTGAGATGTGTGCCTCTCTAAAGATGAGATAGAACCTACCCACAGGCTTGAGGACAACACACACAGATATCAATTCAGAGGCTCTTGACCTGGATAAAATCAGTTTACTGTCTGCTGGCAGAGCTTCTTCCAGGCTTGTTCTGAATTAAGAGCCTTGGAACCAACCACTCCTGTCCCCTTATGCTAAGCCAAAGTTAGCCTTCCTGCCTATAGCACCTTAGGGACATTGAAAACATCTCTATCCCTCTGCAGGACTAAGCTCTTCTGCTGACCTAAGGTCTGCCTGAGATGACTTTATTCTAGTCTGTCCAGAGAAGCCCACTTCTTCAGAAGTCATGGCTCTCTGCATATGACTATACCCTCCAGAGGGATTATCTATTCAGAACTCAGACATCCCATAGGACACAAGCCATCTTGAGGATGACCTTTGGAATCATTCTATACTATGTGTGGACATAAGCAATCTAAGATGAGACCATTGTAATATCTCTCACGGCTGGAGATGGCATCTGGTTCATATGTCATTCCTGTCCCTTCAGTAACTCAGCTCATGATGTCCTAGGAGAAAGTGATCAGTCAGAAAGACAGGCAGGAAGACGGACCAATAGACACATAGATGTGTATAGAGGGGAGAGCCCTATATACACACTTAAGTAATAAGTAATTTCCATTCTAAATGCTGCATAAAAGACACATTTCCCTGTAAAAGAAAGATTAAACACATTCACTTTTGACCGTGGATAAAGAAAATTTTTATACAAAGTGGAGTAGCTTCCACAAAGCAGAGTACATATTCATTTAGGAAGAGTGTCCTTGCTCTCTCTGTGTGTGTGTGGCTATTGGCAGCAAGGAAGGGTGTGTGTTGGAAAGGTGGTAATCTTCCTTTTCCACATGAGTGGAAGTTTCCCTACAACAAAGGAACTATCTCCTGCAAAGATGAACTCAATTGCTCACCTCTTATAAAAGAATTTTTTAAGGTTTTGAAGTAAGAGACTTCAAAGACCTTAGAACAGGGATTGAGTCAAAGTTCAATGTACACATGCCTCTCCTTCCTACCGCATACCACAGACTTTGCTACTACTGGCCCAGGAGTGGGAGTAGGACATGAGCTGTAGGATGGGAACAGGCACATGGCATGCTCTTGTTCTCTCTGATAACACCCAGGGACTCCAGCTCCTCCACTCCTTACCCTGCCCTTCTTTTCTGAATGTGTGTGCACGTGTGTGAACATGAAGGCAAACTGAATATGAATTTCATCAAGCATCCAGCTGTTTTCAGAAATCTGTCATCACATACTTGATTGAAAGACATTTTAACTCAACACCTGATCTTTGTTGTATCAACTTGGTAAAATGAAACAGACATTTTAGAACTGGAAGGGACTATTTGGGCTCAAATCTGTTTTAAGTCAATCTAAAATCATTTGTCATGGGTAATGGGTCATATCTCTTATGGCCTAGCTTGAATCATCATTTCTTAAATCCTGGCTCTGGTGGAGTGGCCAGTACTGACAGAACTAGATCACTCATGCTGGCGCTTCTCGTACCAAGCTCTCATCATGCACTGCTCTCATAGATGCTAGTGAACTTCTTCCTTGAGCCCCAACCTGAAAAGTCAGAGCATTCACATACTCAGAGCTTACTCTCAAGAAATGAGAATCCGGGAGGAGCCTTAGGCCAGAGACTCGGGCGGGATTCGTCATTTTCTCACGGGTGAGTTTCTGAGATCAGAATAGCTACCTTGGAGGAACAGGCCCCACGAGTCGCAGGGGACTTGCA
>NW_022196913.1:106873535-106875247 GCF_008632895.1 Mastomys coucha | reverse complement strand
GAAGTGTTGTTTGTATGTATGCATGGGAGAGGTGTTAAAAACTTTAAAAACCCTTATTAAAAGTAAGCGTTAAAAAAAAAAAGAAATGAGAATCCTACTTCTCTTTCTTAGCTCTTAGTTGGTAAGCCATCCAACCCACACTAGACCAGCTGTTCTTAACCTGTGGGTTGTAATCCCCTTTAGGGGAGGGCTGTCACATACTAGATATTCTGCATATTGGATATTTACATTATAATTTATAATGGTAGAAAATTTACAGGTATGATGCAGCAATAAAATAATTGCATGGCTGGGGATCACTACAACATGAGGATCTGTATTAAAGCATCCCAGCCTCAAGAAGCTTGAGAACTACTCTTCTAGACACTGTTCACTAGAGCATAGGAAGCGTGTCTCCAAGTATTCAAGACACTCACACTAGCAATGCTCTTGTTATGACACACCTTCTTCATCCTTTTCTCTCATATTGTCTTCCTCTAGCTCTTCTATATTCTCTCAGTTAAACCTGTTGCATATGTGTGCCTGGCTTAGGCCTTAGTATTAGGGGAGCTCAACCTAAAAGATTTGGTTCTAAGAGTGGTTGTAGGAGTCTCTCAGAATGTGAGGGACCCTGGAAATGAATAACCACCTGGTGAGGGGAACACCTAGTAAAGATAGACAGCGAGAGACACTGGCGCGCATGGACACTATTCCGAAAGACTTGCTGTACTAATGACCTGAGGGTGGTGCTTCTGGAAGTTATATAGTACATGAGGCAAAAAGTCAATGGAAACTTTAGGTTCTTGAGGACAGACAGGCTGTTTTTCTTAAAGTTTTAGCAGCCATGAAGAAAGCAAAGGACCACCAGCATGGGATAGTCCCCTTTTGTGATGAAAGCCAGCAAGTCTCCACCTCCACTGAAAGAAATCCTTATCTCTTATAGTTGTGGGGATTACCAAACTGAAATTCAGACTCAGGTTAAGATTATAAGGGTGATAGCCTGCAGATAGAAGTCCATCCACAGCCTCACATGTCTCTGATGTCAATGTTATAACCTGAGATCTAAATTGAATGAATATGCCTTAGAGCCTCAAACCTCTTCTCTTTTTCAAAATGGAGACCCTTCTTTTGTGTGTGTGTGTGTGTGTGTATCACCATTACCATTGTGTTAATAACTAGAAATTTCAGTTCATTATGAGGCTAAGAAGAAATATGCCTGCAAACAGTATTAGAGGAGCTAACTAATTATCAATGGGCACAGTCTGGAGAAAGGGAGTAGGGTTGCATGAGAAAAGCAGACTCTAAGGGTGATTGGCTGAGGACTTATAGAGATAAGGGTCTTGGGACTTGGGTTTTATCCTCCTGGCAAAGGCACTTGGCAAAGGTCCTCATGTACTGCTGGATGGAAGGCAGTGCAGAAGATGTCAGAAGGCATAGGGCTTTATTCTGTAAGAGCAAGGAACCCACCATCTCACTGTTCTTGAAAGAGTCCAGAGGACACTCATTTCATTTAAGCAATATGAGTGTCACTGGTTTCATTGAGAATTCCAGTAATAACTTTCTTCTTAGCTATGCTTCCCCGTGGGAGATGATATCATGTTACTCCCTGGTACCAATGGTGATGGTCAGCTTTTGGGAGTGTAATAGACAGCACTTAAAAAGCAGAGGTAACATAGTTGCTATTGCTGTTGTAGCCAGCAAGAGCAGACTGTGGACAGAGGAATCTCTGACTC